>NC_089840.1:178124648-178424648 GCF_035609145.1 Eleutherodactylus coqui
CAGCATAGAGCCTCCGCTATCTACAAGTCTCTGTGTGCGGTGAATTAAGCCACAGTTGTCAGTGCTGTACAGTGGGGTAATTTATTTGGGCCCTGCACGGTCGTGTGTGACAACGGCCATAACCTGGTGGCGGCTCTGCGGCTTGGCAGCCTCACACACGTGCCATGCCTGGCCCACGTCTTCAATCTGGTGGCTCAGCAGTTTCTGGAAAAATATCCCCACTTGTCTGACCTGCTCAGCAAGGTGCGCCATGTCTGCGCACATTTCCGCAAGTCCACCACGGGCGCTGCCACCCTGAGGACCCTGCAGGAGGAGGAGGAAGAGGAACCTGAAAGTCATCTTTCTAGTGTGGACAGCGATTTGTTGCATACTGGTACCCTGGCACACATGGCTGACTTCATGTTAGGCTGCCTTTCTCGTGACCCTCGCGTTAGATGCATTCTGGCCAACACGGATTACTGGGTGTATACCCTTCTTGACCCACGGTATAAGGAGAACCTTTCCACTCTCATTCCCGAAGAGGAAAGGGGTACGAGAGTAATGCAATACCACAGGGCCCTGGTGGAAAAAGTGATGCTAAACTTCCCATCTGACAGCACTAGTGGCAGAAGACACAGTTCCGAGGGCCAACTAGCAGGGGAGGCATGGGGATTAGGCAGCATGTCCAGCGCAGGCAGGGAAACAGTCTCCAAGGCCTTTGCCAGCTTTATAGCTCCCCAGCAAGACTATGTCACCCCGCCCCAGTCAAGGCTGAGTTGGAGGGAGCACTGTAAAAAGATGGTAAGTGAGTACATAGCCGATCGTACCACCATCCTGCTCCATACAACTACTGGGTGTCAAAGCTGGACACTTGGCACGAACTTGCGCTGTACGCCCTGGAGGTGATGGCCCGCCCTGCCACTCTTGTCAGAGAGGGTGTTTAGTGCAGCTGGGGGACTCATCACGGATAAGTGTACCGGCCTGTCAACTGCCTGTGCCGACATGCTTACACTCATAAAGATGAACGAAGGCTGGTTTTCCCCAGACTTCTCTTCTCCACCGGCGGAGAGCAGCGGAACCTAAAGATTCTTTTCGCTGCAACCGGAGAAAAAAGCATTCTCTATCACCGGAAAAAACGGGGAATTAGCTTTTACAGAAACCATTTTTTTTCACAGGGCTGCCTCCAGGCTCTGTTACAAATTAAGCAACAGCGAGCTCTATCTTTAAAAAATGTTTCTGGGTTTCACCTGTCCTCGCGGTTGAGCAATTTTTCAGGGGTACACTTGTACTCTTGGTACACCAATCTTTCTGGCCCTCGCCTATACTGTTATCTAACTAACTTTTCTGGCCTTCGCCTACACTCATGGTACACCAATGTTTCAGGGGTTCGCCTATACTCTTGCTACAGAAATGTTACAGGGGTCTGCCTATACTTCTGCTACAGAAATGTTACAGTGGTCTGCCTATACTTTAATTACAGAAATGTTACTGGGGTCTGCCTATACTTTTACTACAGAAATGTTACTGGGGTTCGTCTATACTTTTACTACAGAAATGTTACTGGGGTCTGCCTATACCTTTGCTACAGAAATGTTACAGGGGTCTGCCTATACTTCTGCTACAAAAATGTTACAGGGGTCTGCCTATACTTTTACTACAGAAATGTTACTAGGGTCTGTCTATACTTCTGCTACAGAAATGTTACTGCGGTCTGTTTATACCTTTGCTACAGGAATGTTACAGGGGTCTGTCTATATTATGGGTGCACTAAGTCTTCTCATCACCGTGTTTTACCTATTTGGCACAAATTCACTGACTGACTAGGGCAGAAATGTGGGCCGAGGCCAAGGTCCTTTGCAGGGTGAAACTCTCCCATGGTTGGGCACTCTGTTTTCTTCCTGTGTAATACCATCTTTGTGCACTGACAGCATAGGCGAGTTCCTTGGGCTCGCCTATGCTGTGAGTGCACAAAGACTTCCTATTGCGGTGTTTTACCTGTCTGGCACAAATACACTGACTGACTAGGGTAGAGATGTGGGCTGAGGTCCTTGGCGGGGTAAAACCATGCCATAGTTGGGCACTCTGTTTTCTTCTTGTGTAATACCATTTTTGTGCACCAACAGCATAGGCACGCCCAAGGAACTCAAAGACTTTCCATTGCGGTGTTGAGCTATCTAACACCTACACAGAATGAATTGTGTGGGGACAAATGGATTTCCCATTGCTATGCAACTCGTGGCACCTTGGGTCACACAGGATGGAGTCTGGGACCGAGCCTGACCCTGGGCCCGCTCACGTGCTTCCTACACAGAGTATTGCTGCATTGTGGAGATGTGTAGAAGTGCTGGCACCTGAGTCCTCTTTATGCCCAAGTTTGCAGCTCCTGACAATTTGGCGACGGAGGTGGCACAGGATTGGAATGATGATTGAACGTCAATTTATCATCAATTCTCTACAGCATTGTGGGCTATCACCCACACTTTCAAAGAGGGTCGCTGCCTTGCCCTGCCAACCCTCTGCAGTGTGTGCCTCCGGTTCCTCCTCATCCAGTACGGGCTTATAAATAGACATGAGGGTGGTGTGGCTATGACGCGAGCGTGTCGCATGAGGGCAGCTGAACGCTGTGCAGGGACACTTTTGTGTGCGCTGTTTACGCAGGATCATGCGTGGGGGGGGGATTGGACAGCAATGCCAGCATGTAACCCAGGAGAAGAGGCAGCAGTGTCACCCGCAGGCAGTGATTGTCCTTGGTTGCAGGTAGTGTGGTGCTTAGCTAAGTTGTGCCTTGCTAATGAGCGCTTGTCCGAAGTAAAAATTGTTTTGGGGGTGACGCCAGACTCTTGCCCCCATTTTGGCTTAATAGTGGGACCTGGGAGCCTGAGATGCAGCTATGCATGCTGTCCCTGTCCTTCCCTATCTGGTTCTTTGGTGTTTCCATGACTTTCTGAGGTTTTCCAAAGTTTCACAAGTCGTGACCTATGCGGAGCATCAGTCCCATACAAAAATGCTCGAGTCACCCATTGACTTCAATGGGGTTCATTACTCGAAACGAGCTCTCGAACATTGCGAAAAGTTCGACTTGAGCAACCAGCACCCGAGCATTTTGGTGCTCACTCATCTCTAACTGTGAGACATCATTGCGTCACACCAAAGCGGTGAGGACTATAGGTGCCAGCGAGTAGGTTTCCCATCCTTGAAATCCCCACTAGTTAAGTGCATTTTTATCCTAACAATGAGTTCTTTTATTTAAAAAAAATGGTTCTGGGGCTGTAGTTATGTTATGAACAACTTGGTTATGATATTGTATCTATGTACTGAGTTTGGTTCATGCTTTATGTTTTGCGCTCCTTTCTGATTCAGTATTTATTTTTGAGCTGTTCTGATGTGCATATGCTGCTATCTTGCTGCTTCCTGCACAAAAAGAATACAAGTAGAGTGCCTATTAGTGCACTACACATTGTGTTTATGAAAGGGTAAGGGAACAAAAAAATTTCCTCCATCTGTGTGAAGGGTAACAAAAATGTACAACACTACAAAAGATAAATTGCACTCTGGTAGTTTTGCCCCATGGACAAGACTATGTTTTGAAATGCATTACCATTATATTATTGTGATGAGGTCACAAATCAGTTTTGTGTGCTTTATAAACATATGTTAAGTAATTAACTAACACAAAATTGTGAACTTAGTTCTCAGTAAATAGATTTAAATAGAAATTAAATTATATAAACCGTTTAGCAATTTTTTTCCCTAGATAACTGCTGATGAGATGATAAACCTTTCATCATTCCAAACGATTAAAAAAGTAAATGAAGATTTTCCATAAAAGACACCATAAAAGACTTCTTTATTTCAGTAAGAACATAGATAAAAAAGCAGCAGAGATGTTTAACCCATTAAGATCCACGCTGTTTTGTACCTGAAGGACCAGATGCTTTTCAGGGATTTTGCTCATATGGTGGTTTTACTACCCTTTTCTTTGCTTGAGCTACCAAAATTATTTTTGCGTTTTTTTCAGTGACACATAGGGTTTTTTATCTTTTCTCATCGACTTTTTCTTCTGTCTTTTATTGGGGGTGAAAATATATTTTTTTAACATTTATACTTTTTTTTTTTTTTAGTAGTATATTTATGCTAAAATAAAGTATAGGAATGGGTTCTTCATTTTGTTTCGAATATTTTAATATATAATATGTATAGTTTTAGGTTACAGGCCACATACGGTGACGGTTTTGCTTGGCGGTGGCTTTGGGTAATTTCGTTTTTTATGTATATATTTTTATTTTATGCTGTAGTTTTTTTTTTAAACTTATTTGTGTAACTATTTTTTTTGCCATCTATGCCCCCATGACATCATATAAGATATCTGGGGTTCAATCACATTATATTCTTTTTTTATTACACACTTTTCCATTGCAGCTGTGGCATCCATAGGAGCCCCAGTTACAGGTAAAACATCCCCTTGCAGTAACATCAATAACTGGCAGAGCTGATCTGGGTCTGCTAGCACCCTGCAGCTTTTCTGTAACTCAGGACACCTTGCGGTCACATGATCACCAGGTCTCATAGTGGAAGAAACACTTCCACTTTCACTTCTTAATACATACTGCTCATTGAACGCTGTGTACTAGGGAAAGGAGATGGCAGAAATAGTTAAAACACTTCTCTGTTAGCAATCAACTCAATAAACTCCTGAAAGTACCTTTTATCTTGTTTTTTTCATGTGTTTCTGCTCCTACAGCCCTACTGCTTGTCTGTTTACATGCTCAGCCTCAGTGACGTCACTTCCTTCTCCTTTCCTCTTCAGTTTCCATGAGCCCTCAGGCTGCTCTGCCAGCACTGGAAACACCCACAGTACAGACACTGGCCAGAGACATGCCCTTCTCCACAGAACTCCACCCCCTGCAATGTCCAGCCTGTATGTCACCTCAGTCCTGCAGTACCTACCTATGTAACCCCCAGCCAGCATGGAAGGAAGTGTCCATTCCCTGCTGCTGAAGGTGGCTGACACTTCACAGGTGCTATCTGACAGTATCTAAATACCCAAGGTTGTTCCATCTATCCTAGCGCAGTAGGGGCTCATACACATGGGTGAATGCGAGCCGTGCCTGACACTCTTGAACGCCACTTATCACACTTCTCTGTACTGCATCAGACATTGCATTTCCAATTGATACAGACTGAACAAGATGTGCTACGATTTTTTTCAAGTGAACCATTGGTCAACATTAATAAATGCCCCTATTTATAGCCTAATTGGCTATAATAGGCCTGTGTCTGAAATACACAGGCACTGGCGTCACTATAGGGGATGTGGTTGCACCCAGGTCCAGGAGCGTTAGCCTCTCTTCTCCATATAGAGAGCCTAGTACTATGAATAAAGCATTATATTTGAGGGCTCTGTTACAGGTTCTTCATTGGGGCCCAGGAGTTTCAAGCTACATCTCTGCGTTAAGGGGTTAGGAGAAGTTGTGGGGCCCCAAGATAAACTTTTGTATCCGGGCCCATGAGCCTTTAGAACCTTAATCAGGTTGCTTGATCAAGTCGCGAGTTGGGCGATGAAACGCATTGCATTGTATTTGAATATAAAGATCATGGTATATGGTATTGAAGAGATCTGATAGTCTTTCCCTGTGGAGTGCAGAGCCTGTTTTCCTACTGGTAGATAGCATCTTGGGTCATCTATCAATAGAAGAGACGAACACTCGGTAGCTCTCCTGAATAACTTTAGGATAAGAGGGATGACAGGAAGATCCAATATACATATTATACGCGCACCAGGGATTTAGAGGTGCTCGTGAAGTTTCCTTGGCAGAAACCCCACTAGTCACCGAGTAAGCCGTCTTGATTTTTCTGCTCTATCCTATGATATATAAAGGCTGGTGGAGCGCTGTCCTAATCTATTGATATAGGTTTTGGTGACATATGAAGCAGTATGTTGGCATGCCGAGTAGAGAGAAAGATGTCGAGGAAAGACTCTTCCAATATGGATTCTGGAGTTCATCTTGGAGGAAAGGGCACATGTTTTCATTATTGCTTGTATACAAATGAGTACAAGCTTGATTAAGATATATGCCATAAGCAAAATCACTACTGGTAGTCTACTGCAACTTGTAAAATGCGTGAAAATCAACCGCTATGTACTTGAACTAATTTATAGGGTTTAACTAATTTAACTGGGTTTAACTAATTTAACTAATCCGGCCATTCAAAACTAGAATTATCCTTTGATTTTGCTTTCCTAAACTTTTCCTTAAACTGTCTTGCCTGCTCTAAATCAAGCTTACTTGCATAATTTCCTTTCGAGTTACATAGTGACAATAATCTGCTATAACCACCTGACACATTCCTCCGTGTTATGTTGTCGAATAATCAAGAACATTAGTATGCTGCGGTACTGGTGCATCTTGTCTCCACCGAAACACCCATAGCTCCTGATTGGCTACCTTGACACCGGCAGAAGACAGGGGAGAGAGTGGGGACAGATAGCTTGACAGCAGCTCAGACCCGTTGGTGGATGGGGAGACACAGAGCGGGCCTTGCTTCAGTGGTGCCGGCAGACACAAGGACATATTGCAGCGCTGATGGGAGTCACAGCGGGGAATAGACAGTGACTATGCCGGGAGAGGAGAAGGCAGAGCGCCGAGGACAGTCACAGGATCCGGGAGGGCAGATGATGTTAGACGGTCAGATATGGGAGGTAGGTGGGAGACTGACAGCGCAGAATAGATTGCATGGCAGATGAGAGCCTTGTAGGCAGAGTTGGCAGGGAAGAAGGCACAGTGATGGAAACAGTTAAAGTACCTGGGAGGGAAGATGATGTTACACCGGCAGAAATGGGAGGGCAGTGGGGAGACTGACAGCACCGCAGCCAAGAGCCGAGTATGACAGGAAGGTTAGGACAGTGGATTAGGGTTAGGAGTACTTGTGGGGGGAACAGCTGGAACCTGGGGACGTGACATGCTGTGTGCGGGGAGCAGCCAATACACTCTTGGGGGCATACACTGGCCCCTTCCCTATAACACAACCCAGCCAAGCTATGTCTCCACCCTTTCTTCCAGTGGAGAAAAGATGCACTAGTACCATATGCTGCTTAGTTACAATCATCAATTTTCCCTGTTAGTGTTGGGGTGATATTGAGTGCATCAGATATATAGGCTGTTAATTTATCACAAAACCTAGAAACGTACATGTTCCTTCTGCCCCATTAGGTATTTACTAATACACATTATGTCTGTAAACCACATATAACCACCTGATCACCTGATTTTGAATCTTCCAGGCCATCTGGATCTACATACCACTTCAGGGAACAGCTTATTGGCTATACTCCTTGTAGCCTGGCCTACCTGAAAAGAGATCCCCACAAACTAAAACATACTCATTTTCTCACCATAGGTAACTGGATATAATCGGCCTGCAGTCTCTGAAATGCGAGAGGTTAAAGGAGTTTGTGGAATAGGTCTGTTTAATATCCACTGGTGACAGACCATTCATAAGTGGAATGTCAGACCCTGGACTTCTTAAGTTAGCCACAGGTTTCAGTTGTTCCTTGGCAACCATATGATTCTCCAGTGTCTGCACAGGAGTCAAAGGTAGCATTTTAATCACTTTGTACCCATCCTCCTTATTTTCTGCAACCCTTTTCCAAGCTTGTGCTTGACCTTTAACTCCCTTTGTTCTTTCTTATGAAGTCTTCCCATTACCAGATATCTAATGTGCCTTCTGCAGGCTTCCGGCCTTCTTAAACACTTTTTCTATTACCTTACAGCTCCAGGCTCTTTCCACTGAGATCTTATTATTCTGGGTTGCCCTGGTTCTCTCTTATAACACCTTCCAGTGTTGAGTTTTAAATGCACCCCAAGAAGCCCTTTCTTTCAAAATGTATTTATTTGAGTTTTCTTAGACAAAACATACAACATACCATAGAAAATTGCAATAATAAGCTATGTTGTTAGAGACATATCCATTCTGAAGCTTAAAAGGAATACACACATTTCCCCCCTCTTCCCAGGCTTTAAATCTTCCCGTAGGTTTACATATGAGTTACCTCCAAACTGAGGAGATAAAGAGTGGGAGAAAATGAGAAAAAGTGCCCCAGAGGAAAGAACTGACTGAATTCAAGGAGAACATAAACAGTATCATTAACATGAGGCTATGAATAGGGCTCTGGGGACCTTGATGTAGCTGTTGGTTGGTCTAAGAGCCGAACCCACCTCTTGAGTAGCGCACCTCTAAACTAGTCTAAACGTAGACAACAAATCAAGGCACGTCGGGTGAGCCCTTGAGAAGACAAAAAATCCCCTAAATGGCACTCCAGGCAGTTACCAGACCTCTGAAACCCATAGGTTTCCCTCTAGGTACAAGTCTGTATACAGGCCATCATGTGCAAAGAGCTGAGAGGATACATTCAAACTTTTGTAACTGTTTTAACTATTTTAGTTAAGATGAAAAGATTAAGAAGAAAGGAAGACAAAGAGGTGAAAAGGAGAAGAGGAATTAGATGGTGAACAGAGAGGGACAGACACAGGGGAGAGGGGGGAGGGGAGAAGGCCCTTTCAGCCATGGCAGTATGGGATCTTGGTGTCACAAGGTATTCAGGGACCCCGTGTTAGGCTCAGAACAAGCCCTCTTCCAGATACCTAAGGAAGGCCAGAGAGCTTCTGAAGTTGTCCCACAGCGTCCATGTACCATAGAAGCCTGAGTACCCTGTCTCAGAGTCGGAGCTCCTGAGCTCCACTATATATTCAAGGTAGTCCAAGGCCTCAACCCAGGCAGCTCTTGGAACCGCTCCCCTCCCCCCCCCCCCCCCCCCGCTTCCAGTATTTGGGAACGGTGAGGCGCATGGCCATTATAAAGTGACTCAGTAGGCTCTTCTTGACCCCCAAGATGGAACTGGGGAATATATAAAGGAGGCCCATTTCTGGAGACAGGTTCAAAGGGGTTCTGCTGACCGCCTCATACAGATGTGCCACATCGTCCCACAGGGAAACTATGAGAGGGCAGGTCCACCATATGTGGTACATAGAGCCTACCTCGGAGCCACATCTCCAGCATTCATTCGTCACCTCTGGAAATATTTTATGGAGTTTGTCTGGGGTCCTATACAACTGCATCACTATCTTGTAGTTCAGTTCTTGGTCTTTAGCTGATATTGATATCTTATGAAACAAGGTGTAGGCTTTGGTCCAGAGCTCTCCAGAGATACTTCTCCCAAATCAGTGTCTCACCTTGTGCCGTCTCACGTATCAACAACATATACAGCAGAGAGATTTTGTGGGTCGGGGGATTCGCATTTACACAAAAGCCCTTGAATGGGGTGAGGTCTGCTGTCAGTCTGTCTTGGGACCCAAGAGAGTTAATGTAGTCTCTTATTTGAAGGTACTGCATCCATGCCCCTGGTTTTGCACTGGATCCTTCTCCCAGTTCAGTCATTGAGCGCATACTTCTCGGGCCCATCACCTCTTTGGCTCATGGGGAGACAGAGTTCGGCATGAAAGAGAGGCGCATTCATGTAACCGTGGCTGGGATCCGCGGGTTCCCTACAATTGGTGTCAATGGCCCAGGAATCATCCCCACCCGTCTACCCCAAGCCAAATGTCTCCAGGCCCGCAACAGGTTCTGCATAAGAGGGGATATGTCTGTTTCCCTCCAGACCGCCCCATCAGACACCCAAAAGGCTTCCCCCAGGTCAAACTGGTTCTGGCTTTCTCCAGCGCCACCCATAACATCAGATGCATGATGGAAAATGTCCAGAATGCAGCTGCCAACCACTGCTCTGTGGTATAATTCTATGTTCGGCAGGCACGTCCCTTCCTCATCTTGGGGTCGTGTCAAAGTTTTGTAGCCAAGTCTGGGGAAAGAACCACTCCAAACAAACCTGAACATTGATCTCCGAAAGCGAGTGAAGAAATGTCTGGGCAAGTCCCAAGGTCTGAAAAATGTGTAACCAAGACAGGTGAACTTTGGACCACTGCTCCAACTCCGAGCCCAGGGTAGACAAAAAAGGTCTATGATTTATTTCATAAATCTGGGAAGGGTCAGAGAGAATTTGAACTCCTAGGTATTTTAGGGCTATCTTGAACCTAAGTTGCCTAATTTCTCACAACTGGCCAGCTCTGATAATATTACCGGAAGACCAAGCCAAGGATTTGAGATGTAAATAAGCAGGTCATCAGCGAATATGGAGAGTTTATGCTCCTTATCCCCATACCTCACCCCCCATATGTCAGGGTTCATTCTCAAAGCGTTTGACAAGGGTTCCATTGCTAGGATATAGAGCAACGGAGACAGGGAACACCCCTGCCTAGTACCATTTTTAATCCTGAAGGGCTCTGATAGAAGGCCATTTACCCTGATCCGAGCGGAAGGTCAGCTATATAGTGCCATGATCCAGGAAAGAACTCTAGGGCCCAAGCCTACCTCTCTGAGCATTGCCTCCAAGAAGCTCCAGCTCACCTTGTCAAATACTTTTTCTGCATCCACTGCTAATAGCCATAGGGGGAGCTGGAGCTGCACGCTTTGTTTATCGAGGATAATGCTTTAACCGTATTCTCACAGGCTTCTCTGCCCAGGACTAACCCAACCTGATCCTCGTGAATGAGTTGTGGGTTGAGGGGGTTAAGTCTATTGGCCAACATCTTAGAAAATATTTTGAGATCGCTGTTGATGAGGGAGATGGGCCTGTAACTGTTGCAAGATATAGGGTCCTTTCCTAGTTTTAAGATCACTACAATGTGGGCCTGAAGTACCTGGGGCAGGAAAGGTGAGCCACTGGAAACTGCATTGATTGCCTCCACCATAAGCGTGGCTACTTGTTTGCCACAAAGCTTGTAGAACCTAGGGGTGAACCCATCAGGCCCCGGGCTTTTCCCCACCTTCAGATCCTCCAAAACCCGAGACATCTCCGTGGGGACAAGGTCACTCTCTAGAGCCTCCGCCTTGTTTGTTTGGATGGTTTTAGTGAGATGTTGTTGGAAATATCGAGACGTATTATTGTTTGGGGTATTTTCTCCTGTCTTCCTAGAGCATGGTATGTTATAGTTTGGTGTAATAGGCTCTAAAGGCCTCTAGGATCTCCCCTGGGGCGTGGGCTACTGATCCGGACTGGGTGTTGATGGAGACGATATTAGACTGGGTCATGCGAGGGTGGAGTGCTCTTGCTAGCCATTTCCCACTATTATTACCATATTCGTAATAGCCTGCCCGGAGCCTATCTCTGAGGTATAGCGTTTTTTGATCTAGAATGGAAAGAATCTCATGTCTGATTTTGGAGATTTTGGCCTGCAAAACATCTAAACTTTTTTTTTTTTTTTGCGGTTTCTTGGGTCTCCAAGGACTGCAGCAACTGCGCCAATTTCAGAGACTTTTCTTTTTTAAATTGTGAGCCTTGGGAGATAAAGACCCCTCTTAGAACACACTCCAGTGTTTCCCACTTGATCAGAGCTGGAGTAGGGTCCAACTCGTGAGTCTCCCTAAATGTGTTGATTGCTTTGGAAATATCTGTCATACAGGCTTGGTTCTTTAAAAGATTGTCATTCAGTTTCCAATTGTAACCCCCCAGGGTCTGTCCCCTTGGCCTCAGCTTTCCATATACGGGAGCATGATTGGACCATAAAAATTTACCTAGGGAACACTTCGGGTCCTCCTCTAAGAGACTGTGTGAGATGAAAATATAATCTATATTGCTGCATGTGTTGTGAACAAACGAGTAGCAGCTGTAGTCCCTCATGTCAACAAGATGGAGACTCACGAATAGTCTTTTAAGTTTTCGTGTGGCTGAGAAGGGTATGGAAGAGTGACCTGTGGAGGTGTCCAGGAGTGGGTCCATGGCCATATTGAAGTCTCCCCCCACGATGAGAGTTGAGTCTGTGGCGAACTCCGACAGTCTCTGGAGAGCTCTGGAACCAAAGGAGACCTGTTCCTGGTTGGGGGAAAAAAAGTTAGCCAGGGTGTATACACCGTCATATAGCTTTAATATAAGAAATATATATCTTCCTTCTTGGTTCCTCTCAACCCCCAGGACCATTGGTTTAAAAGATTTTTGGAAAGCAATGGAGACCCATTGGGTTAGAAGCCGGGGTTTGGGTGGAGCTTTGTCCTATCGGCTCATGCTCCAAGCCCTGCACCCAAGAAGCCTTTTAAGGTAATTTTAGCCTTCTAGGTTTTTGAACAAAGATAGAAGACTAGGATGAACCTGAGAACCTATCTGATATTTAGTCCAACCAGTTTCTAATTGTCTCACTAACTTATAGATCTTGTCCAAATTTTACGTACGTAATCTAATTCTCTCACTTACCAATGTCATTTTATATAAAGGAAACGTCGCATGGTTACCTCCACATGGTGTTTTCTGGGTAACGCAAGGAACCATGCAAAATGGTGAACATACTTTTTTCCTCGGTATCTCTAAAGTAACCACGACTTCATAAGATTTTCCATGTGAACACCAGATAAACACCAGTACCAAATTAACTTGGGCGAAGCCAGTATATCAGCTAGTACATCATATAGGGTAAGGAGGTGTTATCCATCATGCGATGATGGTGTTAACCAGTCATGGCACTGGTATACTGCTACTATCCAGATGCAGTATGTGGAGGGTACATCAGGGTACACCTATAAGTTCAGGGTTTATAAAGCGAAGGACACCAAAATTGAACCCCCAGACGTCCCCCCCCCCCCCCCTCCCAACCTTCCTGGTAATTACAGGAAAAATTGCATGGGAATTAGGACACCCACTAATAGACCAGGGTTATTATCTCTACATGAATGATTTTTACAGCAGTGCTTCCCCCAGAGCCTCATTTACGGAAAAACTGTGGCATGTGTTGCTGTTGGAAAAAAAAAAACAGAAAAGCCTCCCTAAGTCATTGCTTGTGCAAATTCTCAGAAGTGTTGAGAACCAGGCACTATGCAGTGATAAAGTATTGTATGACAAGTATAAACACAAGAGGGATCTCATTATATTGAGCACAAAATACAGCCATAGCAGCACCCCCTGCTAAGTAGAAGGTACCAGTACAGAGACCCCAAACCAGACAAATCCCTCACTACGATAGGTACATGGGAGAGGTTGACATGTCCAATCAAGTACTTGGGCCATACAATGCCATGCGGAAAACAAGGGTATGGTATAAAAAACTGGCTGACAAGAGGGACACCTTTCTTGAATTTCAGGAGAAGCCCAGTACATTTGGAAGTGAGGCCACATGTATTGTACAAGGGCGGCACTTTTTCCCACTGAAATTCCCTCCACTTGAAAGGATGGAAGGACCAAAAAAGGTACAGAGTCTGTTTCAAACTAGGGATAAGGAAAGACAACATTTATAACTGTGAAATGTGCCCCACACAACCTGGCCTATGCATAAAAGATTGCTTCAAAATATACCGCATCTCAGTGGAATTTTAATCCTATTGCATTGAACCACAATTATATGATTTACCCTGATGGACTCCGCCCAGCTTGTACATAAAGCCACATGCAGATCCCTCTCTTCTGAACCTTTCCATGTGCCCAAAAACAGCAGTTTATGTCCACATATGAAGCATTTTTGTGCTGGGGAGAAATTGGGTAACACGTCATAGGGTGCTTTTCTCCTTTGCACCTGGCAAAAAATGAACATTATTGGGCTAAGTCTACATATTAATCAAAATTTAAAAAATTCACAAACCAATTGTATGGTAAAAACACTCAATACACCCCTCAATGAATTCCCTGAGGGGTCTAGTTTCCAAAATGTGGTCGGTTCTTGGGGGTTTCAAATGTACTGGTACCTCAGGGGCTGTAAACACAACGTGACATCTGGAAGTCATTCCATCAAAATCTGCATTTCAAAAGCCAAATAGCGCTACTTCCCTTCTGAGCCCTGCCATGTGCCCAAACAGCAGTTTACATCCACATATGGGGCATTTCTAAAAACTGGGGAAATTCTCTGCTGACTCCTGATGTGCTACAGAATAAAAATGTCTTAATTTGAAAATCTGCAGAAAAATGGACTGTTTTAATTTCGGCAGCACTGTGCTTTAATCCCTTTGAAACATCTAAAGGGTTAATAAATAGATATGAGCGAATCTACTAGTTTATAGTATTTACTCGATCGAGCACCGCGATTTTCGAGTACTTCAGTACTCGGATGAAAAGATTCGGGGGGCGCGGGGGGGGGGGGGGGCGGGGGAGGCGGGGGAGGCGTGGCGGCGCGGGGGGGAGCAGCGGGGAACAGGGGGGAGCCCTCTCTCTCTCCCTCTTCCCCCCACTCCCCGCTGCAACCCCC
Organism: Eleutherodactylus coqui; assembly: GCF_035609145.1. Taxonomy (NCBI): domain Eukaryota; kingdom Metazoa; phylum Chordata; class Amphibia; order Anura; family Eleutherodactylidae; genus Eleutherodactylus; species Eleutherodactylus coqui. Next base: position 178,138,901 of record NC_089840.1, read on the forward strand.
CACTCACCCACGGAGCCCCCCGAATCTTTTCGCCTGAGTACGGAAGTACTCGAAAATCGCGGTGCTCGGGCGAAAAAAGGGGCGTGACCAAGTAGGCTCCCTCATCTCTATTAATAAACTTTGTAAATGTCATTTTTAATACCTTGAGGGGTATCATTTTTTTATGGGGTGATTCATGGGGTGATTCGGATATATACGCTCTTAAAATGCCTGTCAGAACTGAACTGGTTGTTAAAAAAATCCACTTTTGAAATTCTCTAGTAAATATGGAAAATGACTGCTAAATATATAGACTTTAGGGAGTCCTAAAGACTACAATAACACTTAAAAATGATAGCTATGTGAAGTAGGCCTATGGTAAACGTTAGTTATTAACTATTTTGGGGTGCTGACTATCTGTTTTACAAGGAATAAAACTCAGAGTTTATGACTTTTTGATTGCTTTGGATTCCATTTTTGGGAGCCAAGATGAACAAAAGAAGCAGTTATGGGTATTTTTTAATTTTTTTATTGTATTCACTGTGCAAGATAAATAACATGTTTATTGGTGTGGGTTTTATGGGTGTGGCAATACCAATTTTCTTGGGATGTTCTGTTTTTTCATTGGTTATTTCCCCATAATAAAGCATTTCTTAATGGTAAAATGGTGATTTCTGTGTTTTGTTGGGTTTTTTTCAAAATTATATTTGAAAATATTTTATTTGTTTACAGCATGTTTAGTCCTACTGAGGTACCTGAAGACATGATCATTTGATAGCTAATGTGAATAGACCCCATGCTATGTTGCAATCCATGTGATTCCTGAGTCCTGAGTTACAACCATATGCACTGACAATTAGATTATCAATGCAACACAGCTAACTGCATTAATGAGTCAATTCAGCACAACTTACTTCAGCTATGCTATTTGCATAGCACTGCCTCTGTTTAAAGTGAATGACAGTGATTGTGCTACTTAATTAGAATATTACATCTCAAGGGCACATGGATGACAATGATATATCTTTATTACTGACATACCCTAACCACCAAACAATTTGGATGGTATTCTAGTGAAAAATCTGGTTCAGCAAATGCTTGAAAATTCATGATTTCTAGAGATGAGCGAACGTGCTCGGCCCCGCCCCTTTTTCACCCGAATACCGCGATTTTCGAGTACTTCACTACTCGGGTGAAAAGTACTCGGGTGCGCCGGGGGGCGGGGAGAGGCGTGGTGGCGTGGTGGGTAGCAGCGGGGAACAGGGGGGAGCCCTCTCTCCCTCTCCCCCCCACTCCCCACTGCAACCCCCCGCGCCGCCACGGCGACCCCCGAATTTTTTCGCCCGAGTACGGAAGTACTCGAAAATCGCGGTATTCGGGCGAAAAAGGGGCGGGGCCGAGCACGTTCGCTCATCTCTAATGATTTCCTGTTTCTTCACATGTGATATGATTCTTCTCCATTTTTGATTTTGATGTGGCTGTTGACCATCATTCAAAGTGGGGTGTTGCTCACAATGTACAAAAGGTTGGGAATGTCTGGCTTACATAATACATAGCACTACCTGTGTAATGCAGTCTATTATGACCTAACTGTCAGTATTGTAACTGATAGATATTAGAGATGAGCGAACCAACTCGGCCTCGCCCCTGTTTCGCCCGAAACGAGTATACTCGCTCATCTCTATTAGATATCATATTAGATCCTACTTCTACCAGGACTGATAGGCTAATAGGCCTCCTGAATGGCAGGCCTGATGGCCATTGGTTAGCAAGTTGGTGTGGCTCTCTGTTATCAAGTTATTTGTGGGCCGCACTGAGTTAAAGTTTGTGACCAAATCTCTACCCTGCAACAGGTGCTGCATGGAACTCTACCCCTATGTTAAAAATTGCATCACTACAAATGTGTTGTACAGCTGCAAAAAGTTTTATTGTAAATGATAAATGGTCTTCTATGTTCATCTTGCAGAAGGGAAGATGCAAAGATATCACAGGGGTAAAAGAGTGGTTGTTACATAAATTAAATATATTCACCTCGTCTAAAAACTTTGTCTGAAAAGTTGAGCCTGTGGGCATTTGTTCTAAAAGTCCTGATATATCTTTTTGTGAAATTTAAGACATTTTAAAATATGTCTCAAATGTCGGTGTCTGTGAAATTCACATCTTTTATCAAAAAGACTTGTCCCACACTAAAATATTACAGCACAGATCAGACAAAACATAATCTTTCAAATGAAGCACTCCACTGCTTTTTTATATATACAGAGGATCATATGGTGAAACTAGCAAAGTTGGCACAAGTATCCACCAGCACTAGACACACCAGGAGGTTTTCTGAAAGGAGAACACTAGGGAGCACCACTATGTATGTATGTAAGTATGTAACAGCAATATGTAGATATAGTAGATTTACTTTAAATTATTTAAACGGAATAATTATGTTTTATGAGCATAGAGAGGAATGTACTATTGCATTGTGGGATAATCTGATAAAACACTGCACTTCTATTCATAGAAATTGATCTGTAGTCCTCATGAACATGTCAGAGCTGTAGACTCTCCATGTTCTGGCATATGGGGCTTCATGTGTTTCTCTATTTTCTCCTAAAAACAATGGTTCTAGGAATTGAATACCTTTAATATGACATTTTATACAGCATGCTGCTCTTTTTGGTCAGATTCCAACAGGAAAACCTTTTGTGTGCCTCTATATGACATTGCAGGTATATGGAAATATGATACTGCAGAGTCTCATACACTTCAATGGGTATAGTGTTATGGCTATGTACAACCTGGAGGGTATATCTACTAGCTACAATCTTGACTATTTTGTCAAAAAACTGCATTATTAAAAGGAGGTTTCAGAGATCAGATTTGCGTTGTTACTACAATAGTAATATAAGACATTTTCCAATACAAATATGTCCTTCCAATAGTGCAGTCCATTTTGTGCTTCATTGTCTAGACCATTTTTACTTCAAAGTGTAGTGATGTGACATGTGATCAGAGTTGCCAATCACGGTATTGCATCCACCAATGTGTGCCATGCCTGTAAAGGTGATGAAAACAAAATCAATTAGTACATAATGTAATACAATCATACAAATGATGTTTTTTTAAGTTTTTACACAATTCATTGTATACCACACATATTTCTATATTCAAGTTTCTTGAAATGTTCTTAAGGTTTCATCTATTAGACAGACATTTTTTATTAGTGCAGTGGGATAGAGTGAGGGATTTTTCCACCACAGCAATAGTGACTCAACCGTTAATATGTTACAACCTGTTGACTAAGAATGAAATGCAAACATGCATACAAATACAGATGCTAGAGATTAATATTCTTGCAATTTGTTGATGCTCTAGAGGAATACAGATTTCCTTTCTTTCCTAGTTGTTTTTGTGACAGCATATATTTATTTTCTGCTTGTTTGTGAATTCTTGCTGTAGGCTATTCATTTGTCTTGTTGTTTAGACACTTAGCCATGACTTCATGCCACATAGAAACACAGTAGTGAAGCTAAAACCAGAAACAGCCTTAAGATATTTGTCAATTTTGCAACTTAATTCTTTCATGTTTGACTGAAAGGTTGGAACATGATGTCAAAACTTTACATTTCTACAGAGCTCTTTAAATTATTAGATTTTAATTTTAATTATGTCATTGTCTTCACATCTAGTTAAGATTATAAAAACACATGCAGACAAACTTTTATCATACAACTCATTGTTGTCAGATATATTCATGGCTGTTGTCTGTCTTGAACTTAACTTTTAGGAATAGCGCCACCCAGAGACAGAGGGCTACCTCCAAACTGGCTCTGGAAAGAAAAGCTCGGCTGATGTGCAGATGGATAGGGTTACATCAAACTGGGAAAAGCCATCAAAATGCAAGAAGCAAATATTGGGATTACAGCAGAGCTCAAACATCCCATAACAGAAAATAATTCCCTAAGGATTTACTAACCTGTTCATACATTCACACGTTGGCTTAGTCAAAAACTCAAATATCTATAACCACCCAAAAATATTCACCTACGTTGACATTTTTTTAAGGATATTGATGTGATACTGTCTAGGTTCTTAACACTAGAAAAACCAATGTGACATTTTTGTCCCACTTTAAAATTTAAACACTTCTTTTTTTGGAAAGGTGGGAGTTTCTGACTTTTAATATTTCTTTGGATAGTCTTTTTTTGAAAAGAAAAAAAAATTGTCACACACGAACACAATTAGTGACCAAGTCTCTTTGCACCTTAATGACCAGGCCAAATTTTGGAAATCTGACACTTTAACATAGAATAACTTTATAAAGGTTTTAAATATCCAAGTGATTCTGACACATATTTTACTTCATTTAGGTGGTAAAAATAGACCGATACAATTTGTGTATGTTTATTATAAGCGCCAAAATTGTGAAAACTTTGAAAAAAGTGTCATTTTTTACATTTTCAACTACAATATCTCAAATATGTGCAAACATACTGCACAAGTTTTTGATAAGATATATATTTCCATCTGTTTACCTTAATCTGGACACACATTTGAAAAGCTTTAGTTTTTTATTTTAACCATTTAGGAGACATACAAATTTAACATTATTACCTATTAACATTTTGAGGAACACTTTGTTTTCCTATACCAAGCCAAGATTGCAAAGGCTCATAAATGTCAGAATAATAGATACCCCCACAAATGACCCCATTTTAAATACTACATCCTTTAATATATTCACTGAGGGTGTCATGAGTATTTTTACCCCACAGTTTTTTTTTCAGGAGTTAATGCAATTTAGAGGAGAAAAAATAGCATTTCATATTTGAGACAGTGAGGGTAAGCAATGAGTGGAACAGGTTACCATGGGAGGTGGTGAGTTATCCTTCAATGGAAGTGTTCAAACAAAGGCTGGACAAATATCTGTCTGGGATGATTTAGTAAATCCTGCGCTGAGCAGGGGGTTGGACACAATGACCCTGGAGGTCCCTTCCAACTCTACCATTCTATGATTCTATGATATTTTTGCAAATATGCCATTTTAAAGACATATTTTTTTTCTATAGTGCAGATGAAAATGAGGACTCACACCCCAAAATGGATACCCCTGTTTTTCCTGTGTTCAGAAATGTACCCATTGTGGCCCTTATGTTATGTCTGTATGCACACTAAGGCCTAAACCGGAAGGAGTATGCAGTGGCTTTCAGAACTAACATTTTGCTTGAATGTGTTTTGGGCCCTATTGCCCACTTGTAGAGCCCTTCAGTGGCCAAAACGATGTAGAACCCCCACAAATGACCCCATTTTGAAAACTAGACCCCTTAACAAATTCATCTAGGGGTGTACTACATATTTTGACCTTGCAGTTTTTTAATAAATCTAAGCGTAGCAGAAAGAAAAAATTACAATTTTCATTTGTTTGGCAACTGTGTCATTTTAAAAACAGGATCTTTTGTACAGCACGCAAATGAATATCCCTCTTTGTCTTGTGTTCGGAAACATACCCATTGTGGCCCTGATCTTGTCCATATGCACAACGGGGCCCAAACCGAAAGGAGCATTAAACTTCAACTGTTTTTTTTAACTTTTACGTGATAGCCATTATCCATTGGCTACCATTAGATGCCAGGAGGAACGAGATTTTAAATTTCCTTGTCCCTCTCCAGTTTTCTTGCTTGCGTCCGCCAGTTTGGCAACGGGTGCATGCGCGGAAGCTAGGGACAGGTCTACGGATAAAGATCCCATTGGGGGACACTACCGCAAGCCTTAGGCAAGTAATTTCACCTCCCCTCGTGGATCGGATCTATGATGGCAAGTGAATTTTTAACTTTTTTTACTTTTACATGATGGCCGTTATCCATTAGATAATCATGATCACGTGACTAAGGACTGAGTACTGTGACCCCATGTGGAATCTCCAGGCTCTTGGCTACGTTTGGCAGCCAGGAGCAGTGAGACTTTAAATTACCTTGGCCATCCGCATCTCCTGTGCATGCGTCTGCCATTCTAGCAAAGGGTGCGTACGCAGAAGCCAGGGTAAGGTCCGTGGATAAATTCGGGGGCCTTAGGTACATAATTTCATCTCCCTTCATGGATATGATCCATGAGGGGAGATAAAACTTCTTTTTTTTCTTACACTTTTTTTTAACTTTACATGAACGTGATATCCATTAGATCACTACGATCATGTGACCAGGAACCATTTACAGCTACACATACTAGCCGAGAGCAGAGTGATTTTTAATTTTCTGGGGATCCCAGCCTTCTACACGTGCACACATAATGACGTCTGGCGTCCTGCAAGACCAAAACGCTGCAGGTCATCACAGAGCACAGAGGTGAGTACTCTTACCTCCTTTCATGGATCTGATCCATGAGGAAAGCTGAAGCTTTAACTTTTTTTTACTTTCTATTTACTTTTTTACACATGACCAGTGATTGGATTTCCCAGCCCCCCATGACATCTCCAAGTTGTCGGCTAGCCAACAACATGGATCTGCCATGTCCACAGCCCACAGGTTTTTAATCCTCAGAGCAAGGTTTTTTTTACAGCCCTGAGGATTAAAGTCCAGCAAACCACAACATAAAATGGCAAGGGGGTCGTTATTTAGGGGTTAAAATAGAATGTAAGTAGAGATGAGTGAGCATACTCACTAAGGCAAACTACTCTGGTGCCTGCGGGGGGCGGCCAGCGGGGAGTGGCGGGGGAAAGCGGAGAGGAATGGGGAGGAGATCTCTCTCTCACTCTCTCCTCCCTGCTCACTCCCACAACTTACCGCTCTCCCCTGCCAGCACCCGAATCTTTAGAGACGAGCGGGCAGGTTCTCGCATAAGCACTACTCGCTCGAGTAGTTTGCCTTAGCGAGTATGCTCGCTCATCTCTAAATGTAAGGCAAAATAAATCTGGTCCCATAGTGGTTCAATAGCGTCACATAACAACCAAACATGCATTAGTAAACCTACCTGTTTACAGCATATCCAACAGACATTAGAGGTATGAGGAAACTTTTTAGATAACCAATAAAGTGTTAAGTACCACCTATATAGTAATGTTCTTGCAATTTCAAGATGGCTAGTGCAGTGGGAGATTTTCGCACTCAACTGCAAAGCAGAAAGCCACTGTTCATCTCAAAAATATTCCTGGAGATGTCTCTCCTAATTTACTCTAATAAGCAGGTAATATGAGTATGTGTTCGTGAGGGATCAATCATGTCAGACCAATTTGATCAGCTTTAGAGATGAGCGAACGTACTCGCCCGAGCTTGATATTTGTGCGAATATTAGGGTGTTCGGGATGCTCGTTACTCGTAACGAGTACCACACGGTGTTCCGGTTACTTTCAGTTTCCTCTCTGAGACGTTAGCGCGCTTTTCTGGCCAATTGAAAGACAGGGAAGGCATTACAACTTCCCCCTGTGACGTTCAAGCCCTATACCACCCCCCTGCTGTGAGTGGCTGGGGCGATCAGATGTCACCCGAGTATAAAAGTCGGCCCCTCCCGCGGCTCGCCACACATGCCTTGTGAGTTAGCTGAGGGACAGTGGTATCGTGCTGGAGCTGCTGTAGGGAGAGCGTTAGGAGTTAGTGTAGGCTTCAAGAACCCCAACGGTCCTTCTCAGGGCCACATCTAATAGTGTGCAGTACTGTGTTAGCACAGTATTTATTTATTTTTTTCAAAATTGGATCTGCAGAGCATTGCGCCCTGCAATAGGGACAGAAGTGGTGGTTAGGCAGGGAGAGTGTTAGCAGTGAGTGTAGGCTTCAAGAACCCCAACGGTCCTTTCTAGGGCCACATCTATCCGTGTGCAGTACTGTCCAGGCTGCTGTTAGCAGTGTTGCATATTTTTTTTTTTTCTCAAAACCGGCTGTGCAGACCATTGCACCCGGCATTAATACTACAGGGATAGAATTGTGTAGGCAGGGCCAGAAGACATACATTATTCATTGAATAGACGCAGTGTGGCTTGTCCTTTGAAAAACAAGGGAAGAAATTGTATTTCGCCTGCCTCTGACAGTCCTCAGGGCTCTGGGTACGTGTGTGCTGCGTGCAGAACGTTAAAAAAAATCAGACGCAGCCAGCTACGTTTTACTGCAGGCTTGCGCCAATTTTTTTCCTGCATGGGAAATCCCTGATCTGCTGGAGCCAATAACTTTGCATCACTGCAGTTCTCTGACACATTTGCAGGGCCACAACACAGTTATTAAACTTAGTAGTATCCATTTAATACACGCAGTGTGGCTTGTCCTTTGAAAAACAAGGGAAAAAATTGTATTTCGCCTGCCTCTGACAGTCCTCAGGGCTCTGGGTACGTGTGTGCTGCGTGCAGAACGTTAAAAAAAATCAGACGCAGCCAGCTACGTTTTACTGCAGGCTTGCACCAATTTTTTTCCTGCATGGGAAATCCCTGATCTGCTGGAGCCAATAACTTTGCATCACTGCAGTTCTCTGACACATTTGCAGGGCCACAACACAGGTATTAAACTTAGTAGTATTCATTGAACACACGCAGTGTGGCTTGTCCTTTGAAAAACAAGGGAAAAAATTGTATTTTGGCTGCAGGCTTGCGCCACTTTCTTTCCTGCCTGGGAAATCAAATCACTGGTAATACACCATGCTGAGGGGTAGGGGTAGGCCTATAGGACGTGGACGCGGGCGAGGACGCGGAGGCCCAAGTCAGGGTGTGGGCACAGGCCGAGCCAGTGTGGTGGCCAGGGGTAGAGGCAGGGCCAGACCGAATAATCCACCAACTGTTTCCCAAAGCGCCCCCTTGCGCCATGCCACCCTGCACAGGTCAAGGTGCTCTACGGTGTGGCAGTTTTTCACAGAGACGCCTGACGACCGACGAACAGTGGTGTGCAACCTTTGTCGCGCCAAGATCAGCTGGGGAGGCACCACCAACAGCATGCGCAGGCATATGATGGCCAAGCACCCCACAAGGTGGGACGATGCCCGTTCACCGCCTCCAGTTTGCACCACTGCCTTTCCCCCTGTGCCCCAACCTGCCACTGAGATCCAACCCCCCTCTGAGGACACAGGCACTACCGTCTCCTGGCCTGCACCCACACCCTCACCTCCGCTGTTCTCGGCCCCATCCAGCAATGTCTCTCAGCGTAGCGTTCAGACGTCGCTAGCGCCACAGTTTGAGCGCAAGCGCAAGTACGACACCACGCACCCGCACGCTCAAGCGTTAAACGTGCACATTGCAAAATTGATCAGCCTAGAGATGCTGCCGTATAGGCTTGTGGAAACGGAGGCTTTCAAAAGCATGATAGCGGCGGCGGCGGCCCCGCGCTACTCAGTTCCCAGTCGCCATTACTTTTCCCGATGTGCCGTCCCAGGCCTGCACGACCACGTCTCCCGCAACATTGTACGCGCCCTCACCAACGCGGTTACTGCCAAGGTCCACTTAACAACAGACACGTGGACAAGCACAGGCGGGCAGGGCCACTATATCTCCCTGACGGCACATTGGGTGAATTTAGTGGAGGCTGGGACAGAGTCAGAGCCTGGGACCGCTCACGTCCTACCCACCCCCAGAATTGCGGGCCACAGCTCGGTGGTGGTATCTGCGGGGGTGTATGCTTCCTCCACTAAACCACCCTCCTCCTCCTCCTACGCAACCTCTGTCTCGCAATCAAGATGTGTCAGCAGCAGCACGTCGCCAGCAGTCGGTGTCACGCGGCGTGGCAGCACAGCGGTGGGCAAGCGTCAGCAGGCCGTGCTGAAACTACTCAGCTTAGGAGAGAAGAGGCAGACGGCCCACGAACTGCTGCAGGGTCTGACAGAGCAGACCGACCGCTGGCTTGCGCCGCTGAGCCTCCAACCGGGCATGGTCGTGTGTGACGACGGCCGTAAGCTGGTGGCGGCTCTGCAGCTCGGCAGCCTCACGCACGTGCCATGCCTGGCCCATGTGTTTAATTTGGTGGTTCAGCGCTTTCTGAAAAGCTACCCCCACTTGTCATACCTGCTCGGAAAGGTGCGCCGGATCTGCGCACATTTCCGCAAATCACACACGCACGCTGCCACCCTGCGGACCCTGCAACATCGGTTTAATCTGCCAGTGCACCGACTGCTGTGCGACGTGCCCACACAGTGGAACTCTACGCTCCACATGTTGGCCAGACTCTATGAGCAGCGTAGAGCTATAGTGAAATACCAACTCTAACTTGCGCGGCGCAGTGGGAGTCAGCCTCCTCAATTATTTACAGAAGAGTGGGCCTGGTTGGCAGCCATCTGCCAGGTCCTTGGAAAATTTGAGGAGTCTACCCATGTGGTGAGCGGCGATGCTGCAATCATTAGCGTCACCATTCCTCTGCTATGCATTTTGAGAAGTTCCCTGCAAAGCATAAAGGCAGACGCTTTGCGCTCGGAAACAGAGCCGGGAGAAGACAGTATGTCGCTGGATAGTCAGAGCACCCTCCTGTCTATATCTCAGCGCGTTCAGGAGGAGGAGGAGGAGCATGAGGAGGATGAGGAGGAGGGGGAAGAGACAGCTTGGCCCACTGCTGACGGTACCCATGCTGCTTGCCTGTCATCCTTTCAGCGTGTATGGCCTGAGGAGGAGGAAGAGGAGGAGGAGGAGGATCCTGAAAGTGATCTTCCTAGTGAAGACAGCCATGTGTTGCGTACAGGTACCCTGGCACACATGGCTGACTTCATGTTAGGATGCCTTTCTCGTGACCCTCGCGTTACACGCATTCTGGCCACTACGGATTACTGGGTGTACACACTGCTCGATCCACGGTATAAGGAGAGCCTTTGCACTCTCATTCCCGAAGAGGAAAGGGGTTCGAGAATGATGCTATACCACAGGGCGCTGGTGGACAAACTGATGGTAAACTTCCCATCCGACAGCGCTAGTGGCAGAAGGCGCAGTTCCGAGGGCCAGGTAGCAGGGGAGGCGCAGAGATCATGCAGCATGTACACCGCAGGCAGGGGAACATTCTCCAAGGTCTTTGCCAGCTTTATGGCTCCCCAGCAAGACTGTGTCACCGCTCCCCAGTCACGGCTGAGTCGGCGGGAGCACTGTAAAAGGATGGTGAGGGAGTACGTAGCCGATCGCACGACCGTCCTCCGTGACGCCTCTGCCACCTACAACTACTGGGTGTCGAAGCTGGACACGTGGCCTGAACTCGCGCTGTATGCCCTGGAGGTGCTTGCTTGTCCTGCGGCTAGCGTCTTGTCAGAGAGTGTGTTTAGTGTGGCTGGGGGAATCATCACGGATAAGCGTACCCACCTGTCAACCGACAGTGCCGACAGGCTTACACTCATCAAGATGAACAAAGCCTGGATTTCCCCAGACTTCTCTTCTCCACACGCGGACAGCAGCGATACCTAAGCAATACGTAGGCTGCACCCGCGAATGGAAGCATCGTTCTCTCTCACCATCCAAAACGGGGACATTTCTGCTTCATCAATCTGTGTCTAATATTCCTCCTCCTCCTCCTCCTGCTCCTCCTCCTGAAACCTCACGTAATGACGCCGAACGGGCAATTTTTCTTAGGGCCACAAGGCTCACTCATATAATTTTTCTAAACAATTTTTATACGTTTCAATGCTCTTAAAAGCGTTGAAACTTTAACTTGAACCAATTTTTCGTTAAACTGGGCTGCCTCCAGGCCTAGTTACCACTTAAGCCACATTAACCAAAGCGATTAATGGGTTTCACCTGCCCTCTTGGTTGGCCATGGCCAATTTTTTGGATGTACATTAGTACTGTTGATACAGCAATTTTTGTGGGCCCTCGCCTACAGTGTAATCAAATGAATTTTTAGCCCACCTGCATTACAGCTGTCGTTACATCCGCTGTGTTGGGCAATGCAATGGGATATATTTATGTACCGCCGGTGGCTTCCTGGCACCCACCCATGCTGTGGGTCCACAGAGAATTATAAATGCATCTGTTTCCACTTCTAAAGAACCCCAGTCTGACTGGGGCATGCAGTGTGGGCCGAAGCCCACCTGCATTAAGCACGACATTACTACCTCAGCTGTGTTGGGCAATGCAATGGGATATTTTTATGTACCGCCGGTGGGTTCCAGGGAGCCACCCATGCTGTGGGTCCACAGGGAATTATAAATGCATCTGTTTCCACTTCTAAAGAACCCCAGTCTGACTGGGGCATGCAGTGTGGGCCGAAGCCCACCTGCATTAAGCACCACATTACTACCTCAGCTGTGTTGGGCAATGCAATGGGATATATTTATGTACCGCCGGTGGCTTCCTGGCACCCACCCATGATTTGGGTCCACAGAGAATTATAAATGCATCTGTTTTCACATCTAAAGAACCCCAGTCAGACTGGGGCATGCAGTGTGGGCCGAAGCCCACCTGCATTAAGCACGACATTACTACCTCAGCTGTGTTGGGCAATGCAATGGGATATATTTATGTACCGCCGGTGGCTTCCTGGCACCCACCCTTGCTGTGGGTCCACAGAGAATTATAAATGCATCTGTTTCCACATCTAAAGAACCCCAGTCAGACTGGGGCATGCAGTGTGGGCCGAAGCCCACCTGCATTAAGCACCACATTACTACCTCAGCTGTGTTGGGCAATGCAATGGGATATATGTATGTACCGCCGGTGGCTTCCTGGCACCCACCCTTGCTGTGGGTCCACAGAGAATTATAAATGCATCTGTTTCCACATCTAAAGAACCCCAGTCAGACTGGGGCATGCAGTGTGGGCCGAAGCCCACCTGCATTAAGCACGACATTACTACCTCAGCTGTGTTGGGTAATGCAATGGGATATATTTATGTACCGCCGGTGGCTTCCTGGCACCCACCCTTGCTGTGGGTCCACAGAGAATTATAAATGCATCTGTTTCCACATCTAAAGAACCCCAGTCAGACTGGGGCATGCAGTGTGGGCCGAAGCCCACCTGCATTAACCACGACATTACTACCTCAGCTGTGTTGGGCAATGCAATGGGATATTTTTATGTACCGCCGGTGGGTTCCAGGGAGCCACCCATGCTGTGGGTCCACAGGGACTTCACAATAGGGAGTTGTACATGCCTGTGTCTATGAATTAAAAACCGCGGTCTGACTGGGGCATGCAGACACCTTGACAGAATGAATAGTGTGTGGCACATAGGTTCCCCATTGCTATGCCCACGTGTGCAGCTCCTGATGGCGGTGGCACAGGATTATATTTCTCATTGCTTCTGTACAGCATTGTGGGCTATCGCCCCGCCCCTTTTAAAGAGGGTCGCTGCCTAGCCGTGCCAACCCTCTGCAGTGTGTGCCTGCTTTTCCTCTGGCAGACGCACTTATAAATAGACATGAGTGTGGCGTGGCATGAGGGCAGCTGAAGGCTGGGCAGGGACAGTTTGGTGTGCGCTGTGGACACTGGGTCGTGGGGGGGGTGGTTGGTCAGCATGTAACCCAGGAGAAGTGGCAGCGGAGTGTCATGCAGGCAGTGATTGTGCTTTGTTGGAGGTAGTGTGGTGCTTAGCTAAGGTATGCATTGCTAATGAGGGCTTTTCAGAAGTAAAAGTTGTTGGGGGGGGCACTCTTGCCGGTATTGTGGCTTAATAGTGGGACCTGTGAACTTGAGATGCAGCCCAACATGTAGCCCCTCGCCTGCCCTATCCGTTGCTGTGTCGTTCCCATCACTTTCTTGAATTGCCCAGATTTTCACACATGAAAACCTTAGCGAGCATCGGCGAAATACAAAAATGCTCGGGTCGCCCATTGACTTCAATGGGGTTCGTTACTCGAAACGAACCCTCGAGCATCGCGAAAATTGCGTCCCGAGTAACGAGCACCCGAGCATTTTGGTGCTCGCTCATCTCTAGTATTTATGTATTTAACCCAGCCTTTCAATGCTTCCTGGACAGCAAGTAGTTTTTTATTTCTTATTGTTAACACTTTTTCATAGGAGCAATGCTCGCTGATTAAGTCAATGACTTATTACATGGAAGGGGTTGTGGGTGATCTCCATCTTCTAGCTATTATAAGTTTCACTGTAAGAAGAATATGGGCCGTAAGAATCTTGACCTTGTCTGGGATTAAATCTATACCCTGTTATATTGCTATTGGTTCTTATAGCATCTGTTAGGGCTTCCAATGTCAGAATAAATAAGATGAGAGATAGGGGGGACCCTTTAATAATGCTTTTGCAGTTCGCACTGTGTATACAGCTTTTATTGCTTTTAATATCTGTCCCTCAAGCCCAAATCTTTCCAGTATCTCAAATGCGAAATTCCATTGTATCGTATTGAATGCCTTCTCCGCATCCAATGTAAGGAGTAGAGAAGGCATTTGATCAACAGGAAGATAATGCACCTTGTACCATCTGGGGCTTGTCAGCCTTTCACAAAACTCGCCTGATCACTGTGCATTATTGAAGGGACTATTTTTAGAAGTCTCTGTGCTAGGATTTTTTAGCATACATTTTAGTGTCTAGGTTGAATAGTGAAATCGGCCTAAAAATAGGTCGAAACGTTGGTGTTTTGCCCTTTTTAGGGATTGCTGTTATAGTTGCCTGCAGCATTTCTTTTTAAAATTTCCCAGTTACTCTCGCTGCATTGAACACTTTTGTTATGTGTGGGTCTAGTGTTGTTCTATATATATGGTAGTACTAGTTCGAGAAGCCATCAGGTCCCATAGCCTTGTCTTTTTTTTTGGATATATTATGATTTCTAATACCCTTTTGTGGGAGGATAGGAGGGTTTAGAAAATTATTTTTGGGTTAGCTTGTGTAACTGTATGAGAATAAGAAATTATTTGATTGTCTCACTGGATCGTTGGACTGTCCTGAGATCATATCTTAGATTATATAATTTTTTTATGGAAGCTTTCCAGCGATTCTGCTGTCTTTTAAATTACAATTTTTACTTGGAGTTAGGTTCTCTTAGGAATAGGACTTTTGCTTTCAGTCTTTTTTGCTTGATTCTTTGTGCCATCAATCTCCAAAATTTATTGTTAGACACATAGACAATTTAAGGGATTTTACCAACAGTAATTCTTTAAGCTTGTTTCCTTTTTTCATTAGGTCTTTATGCTGATCCCCAGTAGTTTTTTCTCTTATCCGGTTTTCTATCTCTTTAATTGCTGTTAAAAGGGAAGATACCTTTCTACTTTTTTCTTTTTTAGAAATAGCTCCTTGCTGAATCATATTACCTCTAACTACAGATTTATGATCATTCCACAAAATAAATGGGTCAGTTCCTGGTAAGTCATTAAGCTCAAAGTATCCCTGCAAAGATTCTTTAATTTTCTCCTGATGCACAGTGAGCCTCATTAAATGTGTTGTTGCACCATACCCTGTCCACGTGAACCTTTGTTGAGATATTTAATGACAGAAGGATTGGGACATGATCTAACCATAAGATTGTGCCAATAGTAGCTTTCCTCATTCTCTGCACCAGGAAGAGATCAATGAGAAACATAGCAATAGAAAAGCTTCTGTGCCTAGAAAAATAAAAGGAATATTTTCAAACCAAGTTGTACAGTTCTTCTTTGTATATTCATGAAGACAGCGAGGGAACAGACATCTTGCCTTTAGCACTAGTATCCAACTCTCTATCAGCTATAAAATTAAAATCTCCACAAACTATTATGGAACCTTTTTGGATCTTTTTAATTTTCCTCTGGACTTTCTTTAGAAATCTGAATTGTGATGAGTTAGCAGCATAAATATTTGCCAATGTCATCACTAGCCCATTTATTTTGCACACCAGGACAAGATATCTGCCACCCCCATCTACCTTCGAGTCCATCAGCTGGAATCTTCTGAATCTCTGCTGGCTACTAGGACACCCGCCTTCATCTTCTCTGCATTTGCCATATAGATTGTAGGATATTGAGGGTAAGATAATTTAGGGCAGCAGCTCTTCTTGAAGTGTGTTTCTTGAGTGCAGATCACTGCCGCGTTAACTGCTATAGCCTTCTTCCAAAAGGTCGATCTCTTAAATGCTAAATTTAAACCTTTTGCATTTATTGACAGGAAGTTTATATTCATGGTGGATTTCTTAAAATTTGCCGGGGGTTCCATTTTTTTGTCTTCTTTCGGTATTCTTCATCGAAGCTATGGATTTGTGGCCTAACTTTTTCTTGCAGAGATCAAGGGATTTTTGTGTTGGGGTAGTTCTTGGGGGAATTGGGGATTGAAAATCTTAATCTCAAACTTCATAGAATGGTAGAGTTGGAAGGGACCTACAGGGTCATCAGGTCCAACCCCCTGCTCAATGCAGGATTCCCAAGTCATCACAGACAGATATTCATCCAGTCTTTGTTTGAACATTTCCATTGTAGGAGAACTCGCCACCTCTGGTGGTAACCTGTTCCACTCATTGATCACCCTCACTGTCAGAAAGGTTTTTCTAATATCCAATTTGTGTCTCCTCCCTTTCAGTTTCATCCCATTGCTTCTAATCTTTCCTTGTGAAAATGAGAATAGGGCTCATCCCTCTGCACTGTGACAGCCCTTCAGATATTTATAGACAGCTATTAAGTCTCCTCTCAGCCTTCTTTTTTGCAAGCTAAACATTCCCAGATCCTTTATCCATTCCTCATAGGACATGATTTGTAGACCACTCACCATCTTGGTAACTCTTCTCTGAATTTTCTCCAGCTTGTCTATGTCTTTTTTTTAAGTGGGGTGCCCAGAACTGGACACAATATTCCAGATGAGATCTGACTAAGGAAGAGTGGAGGGGAATAATTACCTTATGTGATTTAGACTCTATGCTTCTCTTAATACATCCCAGAATTGTGTTTGCCTTATTGGCTGCTGCATCACATTGTTGACTCATGTTCAGTTTATGATCTATTAGTATACCCAAGTCTTTTTCACATGTGCTTCTGCTTAGCACAATTCCTCACATTCTGTATGTGCTTTTTTCTTGCCTAAATGTAGGACTTTGCATTTCTCCTTCTTAAATACCGTTCTGTTAGCCGCTGTCCACTGTTCAAGCTTTTCTAGATCTTTTTGAATACTCTCTCTTTTCTCTAGTATTATCTACCCCTCCTAGCTTTGTGTCGTCCACAAATTTGATCACTTTCCCATCAATTCCCTTCTCCAGAGCATTTATAAAAATTCTGAACAAAACATAGCGCCAAAGACAGAGCCTTGAGGTACCCCACTTGATACATTCTTCCACTTGGATGTGTAGCCATATATGACCACTCTTTGACTATGATCACTCAGCCAGTTATGAATCCACCTAACAGTTCCCTTCTCAATCCCATATTTGGTCATTTTTTTAATAAGTATGGTATAAGATATGTTGTCAAATGCTTTACTAAACTTAAGATATACTATATCTACAACATTTCCCTGATCCACCCAGTCGGTGATTCTGTCATAAAGAGAAATTAGATTCATCTGGCATGACTTGTTTGTTACAAACTCATGCTGGCTCTGGTTAATTACTCCATTTTTACCCAAGTACTTGCATAAATGCTGTTTAATGAATTGTTCAAAGATCTTTCCTGGTATAGAAGTGAGGCTCAGAGGCCTGCACTTTCCTGGATCCATCTTCTTCCCTTTTTTGAAGATAGGGATCACATTTGCCCTTTTCCAATCTTCTGGAACTTCTCCTGTTCTCTAGGAATTTTCAAAGATTATGGCGAGTGGTTGAGCAATTACCTCTGTTGCTTCCTAGTATCCTAGGATGTAATTTGGACCTTGAGAATTAATTTAAGTTATCTAAGTGTTCCCTCACCATTTCTCTGCTTATAGATAGCCTGCATTCTTTTATTTCCTCAGTAGCACAGGGAGGATCAGATAATGTTACATCTACTTT
Organism: Eleutherodactylus coqui; assembly: GCF_035609145.1. NCBI lineage: Eukaryota > Metazoa > Chordata > Amphibia > Anura > Eleutherodactylidae > Eleutherodactylus > Eleutherodactylus coqui. The sequence goes on from NC_089840.1 coordinate 178,156,632, forward strand.
CTGAGAGAAAACAGATACAAAATAGGAATTTAAATGCTCGGCCTTCTCAACATCATTCTTAACCAATACACAATTTTCATCTTGTATTCATGCAATATGCAAATAAAGGAGGTATTGCTCCATTTCCCGTATTTGCAAGCTGACTTGTCATATGTACAATTTTCATCTTGTAAGCATCCAATAGCATCTTTGACTTTTTTTTCTTTTTTTTGCTTTTGACATACCCCCAAAATCCTTTTTTTTTTATTGCTTTTGGCCTGTATTGCAAGCCTCAATTCATTATTAGCTTTAGATTTTCTGACACTTGCTCTACAGTTTCTGATGACTACATTATATTCTTCTTTAGATACCCCCCCCCCCCCCCCTTCCTTTTTAATATGTGTGCAAATTCTGTGTTCATCCATCCTGGTCTCTTTAAATGCTCTCTCACTTCCAATTCTGCTTTCTTTTAGGGATTGTAAACAATTGTGCTTTGAGAATCTCCTTTTGCAAAATGTTTCCAATGTTCTTGGATATTTCTGTCCTTAAGAATCTCTGTCATTGGATTCTTCCTACCCTCTTTCTAACTCCATTACAATCTGCCTTTCTGAAATTGAACCTTGATGTATGAGTTTTCTTCCTCCCCTTTTTATTCAAAATTTTAGGATAGCATGATCACTTCTACCTAAGATCCAAGCTACCATTACTTTCTTAACCATTTTCTCTTTGTTGGTAAGAATTGGGTCCAAGATAGCAGATCCTCTTGTTTTCCCTTCTATCTTTCGGAAGATAAAGTTGTCAGCCAGAACGGATAAGAATTTGTTGGATCTATTACTTTTACCTAAGAGAGATTCCCAACGAATTTCTGGATAGTTAAAATCTCCCATGATCACTATGTCATGCTTTTTTGAAAGCTTGGCCATTTGATGTAGAAAGAGTTCATCAATATCTTTTGCTTGTCCAGGCGGCCTATAGTAAATGCCTACAATGGTGTCCTTTCTGTTTTTCTCTCCTTGTATTCTTACCCAAACTGTTTCTACAGAACTACCATACTCTGAAGCTTGAATCTCTGTGGAGATGAATGTTTTCTTAACATACAACACAATACCTCCTCCCCTTTTTTTCTAGGTCTGTTTCTTACAAATAAGTTGTATGCTTCAAGCATTGCATTCCAATCATTTGTATCATTCCACCAAGTTTCTGTGAAGCCTATGACATCAACTTGTGTGGATCAGAAGTGAAACTTCGAGGGCATTGGTGAGATGCTCAACGTAGGGCCATCTTGACATCTGAGCATATGTGCAGCTGTGGGCAAGATCTATTTGGGAGAAAGAAAGTTGGGCCATTTTGGGTTAGTGATCTTTTCTTCTAATGCCTCAGAACTTGAACTTTTCCATCTAGCTCTGACATCAGCTTTAATGAGGAGATTTGTGAGATTGCCTTTTCTCGGAGGCTTTTTTAGGTCTGCTTTGCCATTCCTGCTTAGTGCAAGACGGGCTGTGACATCTACAGCCTTCCAGGCTCCAGCCCTGGATAATTTTGATCCCTTCTTTGGGGTTAGGGATGACGTTGGGTCTCCCATTTCTGGAAGCTATTAATTTGAAGGCGAATCCCCATTTGTACAATATTTTATTTTCCTGTAGAATGTTTGTGATTTGTGAAAATTTTCTTCTAGCTGTTATAGTTGCCTGGGACAGGTCTGTGAAAAACCTGAAATTCTCACACGGTTGATGGAGGGTTCTTAGCTTCCTTGTTTAATACATATTCTTTATGCGGTAATAATGTGTACCCACCATTACATCTCTAGGGAGATTTTCGGTAATCGACTTTGGTCATGGCAATGTATGTCTCCTGTCTACAGTGCATTCTATTTGTGAGGTTTCAGGAAGAAGGGCTTTAATTAGACCCTGCATATACTCTTTGATTGTTGCTGCCTGCACCATCTCCGCTATTCCTCTGATTTTAATATTGTTACATCAGTTTCGGTCTTCCAAGTTGGGCATTTTCTTTTTAACTGCCTCAAGCTTCTCCACTAGCCTATAGTAATCATCTATCAGACCACTGATAACTGGTCACTTCACCCATTATGTTTTCCAAATGGTTAATTCTTCCATAGAGGAGCTAATGGATGCATGTTTAGCTTTTTAGTTCTCTCTGCAGAGATCACTTCAATGCTAGGGTCATCTCCCTTAAAAAACACTCTGACGCTGCTTTGTCAGTACAACTGATGTTAAGTATTGGGTCTTTTTCTTGCATTCTCTTGTTTATTGCTTCTGTATTAGTTGAATGTGGCTTTCCTCTCTGTGTATCTCCAAATGAGGCTTCCTCCCTTCCTCCCTTTGACACTGTGGGTGCTCTTTCATTTATGGAGCTCTGGTGTGTTGCAGCTTTTTCTCTACTTCTCTTATCTCTTCCTTGCTCACAGAACCTTTCTGCCTCATCTCGTCTTAGTTATAGTGCCAGCAACCTGTCTCTTATTGGGTTTTGTGGTTTTGCATCATCCTCATTGCTCCTCTTTTCATCTCCTATGCTGTTCCATCTGTCTTCTTCCCCTCCCCCCGACACTGTTATGGGTGCCATCTTACTTGAGGGGCTCAGGGTGTTTGAGACATCCCTAAGAAACCCTTCTTCTTTTATGTTTCCTACACACTTTCTCTGTGATGGGGATGGGGGGAAATCTGCTTACCCTGCTCTTGTCATGGGGAATCCCTCAAGCCCACTGCCTCCGGGATCCTCTGCTGGTCTGCACCTCTGGCCTGGAGCTCCGTCTCTCCTACTTTATCTCACTCCGGGAACACTCTGTCAGACACTGCAGACTCTTCTTTGCTGGTTTCTTCCTCAGATTGGCTGGAATCGGTACACGTGACGGGGGCAGAGCTACGCGATGACCGGACCGAACAGATGGGAGAAGACCCTTCTGTGCAAGCGCATCTAATCGGGAGATTAGACGCTGAAATTAGACGGAGCCATGGAGACGGGGACACCAGCGCAGGGAAGGTAAGTGAATAACTTCTGTATGGCTCATATTTAATGCACGATGTATATTACAAAGTGCATTAATATGGCCATACAGAAGTACTTAACCCCACTTGCTTTCGCGAGACAACCCCTTTAAGGCTAACTGAGCTAAGGATTAGGTTGTTAGTACAAATGATGTACATAGCACCATAGTCCTGGGAGTCAGGATAAATCACCTGTCAGAACAGTATGTGCCAGGGATGGCAAGTTATAAAGCAATCAGCCCAAATAAGAATGTAAATATGAAATTAAGCAAAGAGCACCCTGTAACGACAAGACAGAAATATCCCACCAGCACATATTGGAATCCAAAATACCAAGAGGGAGTTAGTTAGGTCAGCGTTTACCATAGACAACATTTGGCCATTCCTCCTGAATAGTTGGAGAGAATCTTTTCCCATGGGATCTATTGTCATATTTTGGAAGTAGGTTCCAATCTTTACATCACAGAAGGGGAAATATAGAAAATTAAAAACAATCACAGAAAATGGCCAATACTTACTGAATAAGGAGTGCATATAGATGCATCCTCTCACCATGCAGGTAGCTGACTACCAAATGAGGGAGCTAATTACACCTGTGCAGGACACCGATGAGACAGCCACTCACACTGCCTCTTGATATAGAGGAGGGTGGCTGCTTGGCGTACACTCCCACACAGAGTACTTTGCACAGCTAAAGTACTTCCTCTGGTGAATGTGCAATGAACTTGTTTCTATTTTTGATGCTAAGCAGTTTCACTGGAAATCCCCACTTGTATTGGATACCTTGTTCCTGAAGAACTTTTATGCACAATGCAAGACTCATCTGAGGGACAAAGTTGCTGCCGATAGATCTGCAAAGAGCAAAATGTCCTTAAAACATTCAACTTCCATCAGTTTATTTGTAAGAAAAAAAATAATTCTGGGCTATAATGTTTCTAAGCGGAAAAGAAAAGAGAGATTTAAGGCCCTTTTACACAAAACAATTATCACTCAAAATTCATCTAAATGGCCCAAAATGAGCGATAATCGTGACATGTAAACAGGGGCATCATGGACTTTTCGTTTGAACAATGGATTTTAGTTTACTTAAAATCCATTGTTTAGCAGCTGAAAGACTGAGCAAATATGTTCCATTTAAATGTATTGTGCTCATCTTTTAATAGGCTGCATGATGTTTTCCTTGTGGCATGTTTATACTAGCCCTGAGGAGAACAATGGAAAGTTATGGCAGTTGTTCACACAGCTAGGCGTGTGTTTAAACATATGCCCGACTCAGCAAACAACACCTGGAGGTCTTTTTACATACAAATGAAGATAGTAAAGTGCTAATGGCCTTCATGCAAATACATTGCTAAATCTTTCAATCTTTCAACCGTTTGAAAGATAATCTTTCAGTGTAAAAAGACCTTTAGTCTTTGAAAGTCTATGTACCTGGTCAAATAACATGTTGTTCTAGTAGCGTTAAGGAATGAGCTGCAAGGAAATCCATATTAAAGTCATTGAGCTCATCAGCTTTTATTGATTCAGGTATTTCTCAGAATCATACATTTTTGCATCTTGCTCAATCTTCTGCATCAGCAATTTTAAGTTACATAACCTCTAGTTTCTCTTCCATAGAGTTAGGCATATCAGCCAATTTGTTATGTGCAGAAGTAAATTCCGCCATTTTGTTTTCAATATGGGAGTTGCAATCCCCTAAGGAGTTAATCTCCTTTTGCATCTTATCAAACACCTGGTGTATGTCTCTTTGTATAGAAAGTTTAAGGTCAGGAAAAAGAAGACAAATTGCAGCTTCAATAATTGGAGCATTAAAAATACTGTCATTGTTTATTTCACAAGGTGCATCAGAGTCTCATGTCAGCTTATCACATTTTCCTCAGGAGTAAGGATTAGGTGGTAAAAAAGGAATAGAAGTATGGATAGCGGCGATCGCGAAAAAGTTAAAAAAAAGTTTAAAAAAAGTTCCAGTTTCACCTCTCCTCATGGATCCGATCCATGAGGGGAGATGAAAATACTCACCTCGGGTCCTCCGCGATGTTCCCAGCGATGTCCCCAGTGTCCCAATGGATAACAGTGATCATTTAAAGTAAAAAAAAGTGTAAAAAAGTTTAAAAAAAAGTTTTAAAAAGTAAAAAAAAAAGGTTTAAAAAGTTTAAAAAAAAGTTAAAAAAGCTTAGGTTTCATCTCTCCCCACGGATCATATCCATGAGGGAGGATGAAATTACGTACCTAAGGCCCCCAGATTTATCCACGGACCTCACCCCAGCTTCTGCGCACGCGCCCGTCGCCAAAATGGCGGACGCATTCGCAAAAGTCAATGATTGCCCGGAAATTCAAAATCTCCCTGCTCCTGGCTACAAAACTAAGCCAAGAGCCTGGAGTTTTCACGGGGGCAGCGGTGAGTGGTTCCTCATCACATGTTCGCCATTATCCAATGGAGTAAAAGTAAAAAAAAGGTGAAGCTTCATCTGCCCTCACCAATACAATCGGTGAGAGGAGATTAAACTTTTTACCGGAGGCTCCGTATTTGCACCCCGACGCGATCTTTCTCCGTGAACTTTCCCGGATTCTGCACATGCGACCACCGGCAAAACGCGGGACACATGCGCAGGAGCCGGGGAGCCCAGGAAATTTAAAATCTTCTTGCTCCCAGCGACCAATGGTCGCCGAGAGCCTGGAGCAGTGACCTTGTTGAGCGGTCGCCGGTCACGTGATAAAAAGGTAGCGATCTACCTTAGGCCAGTCTCACATGACCGGATAGGAATTACGGATTCCGCATGCGTCTGATCTGTGGTAATACGCAGATCAATCGCATTGGATTACACAATTCCGCTCACATTAGCGGGTTGGAATTGCGTAATCCACTCGCAGAAAAGGGAACGCAGCAGGTTCTAATTTACTGCGGATATCCACAACATAGAGCCCATTGCGCTCCATGGTCATGGATATACCCGCAGCCCATACGCAACTACATTGTGTACGGGCTGCAGGCACCTGCGTCATCGCTAAGCGATGGTGCGGAAAATACAAACAAAAAAAGTGTACTGCGCATGACCGCCTGTGTAAGTTGGCAGTTACGCTCAGTACATTACGCGGCCTTACGCAGGGTCACAGCCAGGCTCACTGCTGGGAACCGCTGCGGGCCTCCGCAAGCGGATTCCACATACGGCCGCGTGAACCCGGCGTTATTCAGACCGCTACTTGTAATATGTAATTTACAAGAAGCCCCGGGAACGCTCGCCTTCCTGCAGTGCCAGGAGCAGCTTGTTGAGTGCCTTCTGTGTGAGACCGCCGCACCTCAGCAAGTTTATGAAGCCTCACAGAGGGCCACTTTTTACACCCCATACTAGCCGCTGAGGTCACGAAATAGCCCCAAAAAAGCATGAGAGGAGGGGGGATACCCGGTTTTATTGCCCAATGTACCCATCCCAACCAGCCTCCGTAATTACCCCTGTCTTTGGAAATACCACACAGTTCATATTATTACTTTTATCTAAGATTTGGGGAACGCCAAAAAGGGCACGGGGGGGGGGGGGGGGGGATTTTTTTAACGTGTCAATTTTTATTCCGTACAAGTGAGCAATGGGGCCTGGAATTTATTCAGTTATGCCCTGCAATCCAATGGGTGTTCCCTCCATTACAGGCCTTGCCATGTGTCCTATAAGTAGATTAGGGCCACAACGGGAATGTTTTTGAGCACGGTACAAATGGGGGGATCCATCTTGGGGTAAACGTCTTCATTTCTATGTACACTGTACAAAAAAAACTGTTTTTAAATTGACAAAATTGGCAAAAAAATGAAAATCGTAATTTTTTCTTTCTGCTTTGCTTAGATTCATTCACATACTGTGGGGTCAAAATACGCAGTTCACCCCTATATGAATTTATAGGGGTCTAGTTTTCAAAATGAGGTCATTTGTGGGGGTTCTTTATCGTTTTGGACGCTAAATGGCTCTACAAGTGGGCAATCGGGCCTGGAATTTATTCCGTTGTACCTTGAAATCCAACGGGTGCTCCTTCCATTATAGGCCTAGCCATGTGTCCTTTAAGTAGATTAGGGCCACAATGGGTATGTTTCTGAACACGGGACAAACAGGGGTATCCATTTTGGGGTAAACGTCTTTATTCATTTGTGTGCTGTACCAAAAAAAAACAGTTTTTAAATTGATACAACTGCCAAAAAAAATGAAAATTGTAATTTTTTCCCACTGCTTTGCTTAGATTTATTCAAAAATTGTAGGGTAAAAATACACAGTACACCCCTGGATGAATTCATTAAGGGGTCTAGTTTTCAAAATGGGATCATTTGTTGGGGTTTTCTGTCGTTTTGGCAGCTCAAGGGCTCTGCAAGTGGGCAGTGGGGCCTAAATCACCTTCAAGCTAAATTTATGTTCTGAAAGCCACCGACTACTCCTTACATTTTGGGCCCCGTTGTGCATACAGACATAAGATTAGGGCCACAATGGGTATTTCTCTGAACACGGGACAAACAGGGGTATCCATTTTGGGGTGCAAGTCTTCAGTCATTTGTGTGCTGTACAAAAAAAGCGTTTTTTAAAATGATAGAATTGCCATAAAAATGAAAAACACAATTTTTTCCTTTTGCTTTGCTTGAATTCATTCACAAATTGTGGGGTCCAGATAGGCAGTACACCCCTAGATAAATTTGTTAAGGGGTCTAGTTTTCAAAATGGGGTCAATTGTGGGGGTTCTCTATGGTTTTGGACGCTCAAGGGCTCTACAAGTGGGCAATGGGGCCAAAAAGGTCTTCAAGCAAAATTTCTGTTCTGAAAACCACCGACTACTCGTTACATTTTGGGCCCCGCTGTGCATCCAGACATCAGATTAGGGCCACAATGGGTATGTCTCTGAACACAGCGCAAAAAGGGGTATCCATTTTGGAGTGCAAGTCTTCATTCATGTGTGTGCTGTACAAAAAAAGCGTTTTTTAAAATGACAGAATTGCCAAAAAAAACAAAAATCACAATTCTTTCATTTTGCTTTGCTTGAATTCATTCAAAAACTGTGGAGTGCAGATGGGCAGTACACCTCTAGATAAATTCGTTAAGGGATCTAGTTTTCAAAATTGGGTCATTTGTGGGGGTTATCTATGGTTTTGGCCACTCAAGAGCTCTACAAGAGTGCTATGGGGCCTAAAACGCCTTAAAGCAAAATTTATGTTCTGAAAGACACTGACTACTCCTTTCGTTTTGGGCCCCGTTGTGCATCCAGACATAAGATTAGGGCCACGATGGGTATGTTTCTGAACACAGGACAAACAGGGGGATCCATTTTGAGGTGTCAATCTTTATTTTCATGTGCACTATAGCAAAAAAATAGGTCTTTAAAATGACATATTTGCAAAAATATGAAATTTTATTTTTTCTCCTCTAAATTGAATTAATTCCTGAAAAAAACTGTGGTGTCAAAATACTCCTGACCCCCTCAGTGAATAAAGTAAGGGGTGCAGTTTTTAAAATGGTGTCATTTGGGGGAGTATCTATCATTCTGACACCTATGAGCCTTTGCAAACTTGGCTTGCTGTAAGAAAACAAAGTGTTCCTCAAAATGCTGAAAAGTAATGTTAAATTTGTACGTCATATAAGTGGTTAAAAAAAACACAAGTTTTTCAAACGTGCATTTAGAATTTAGTAAACAGATGGAAATATATATCCTATCAAAAATTTGTACAGTATGTTTGCACATATTTGAGATATTACAGTTGAAAATGTGAAAAAATGACAATTTTTTCCAAATTTTTCTAATATCAGTACTTTTAATAAATATACACAAATTATATTGGTCTATTTTTACAACCCAAATGAAGTACAATATGTGGCGAAAAAACAATGTCAGAATAACTTGGATATGCAAAACCTTTACGGAGTTATGCTATGTTGAACGACGCATGTCAGATTTCCAAAATTTGGCTCTGTCACTAAGGCGCAAATAGGTTTCGTCACTAAGGGGTTAAAGGGGTTGTCCCGCGAAACAATGTTGGGGTATACACTTCTGTATGGCCATATTAATGCACTTTGTAATGTACATTGTGCATTAATTATGAGCCATACAGAAGTTATTCACTTACCTGTTCCAGTGCTAGCGTCCTCGTCTCCATGGTGCCGTCTAATTTTCAGCGTCTAATCGCTCGATTAGACGCGCTTGCGCAGTCCGGTCTTCTCCCTTCTGAATGGGGCCGCTCGTGCCAGAGAGCTGCTCCTCGTAGTTCCGCCCCGTCACGTGTGCCGATTCCAGCCAATCAGGAGGCTGGAATCGGCAATGGACCGCACAGAAGACCTGCGGTCCACCGAGGGTGAAGATCCCGGCGGCCATCTTCGCAAGGTAAGTAAGAAGTCACCGGAGCGCGGGGATTCGGGTAAGTACTATCCTTTTTTTTTTTTAAACCCCTGCATCGGGTTTGTCTCGCGCCGAACGGGGGGCTATTGAAAAAAAAAAAACCCGTTTCGGCGCGGGACAACCCCTTTAATATAGGCAGCCTTCAGGCACTCTCACACAAAATCCCCTTGGTAATATTACAAACTCTCGCTCCTGACCAGAAATTCTCCTCTTTGCAAAGGGCCCATGTGACTGGGGTGTTGGGAAATTTTATCATGTGTTATAAATCAACCAGACCTCTGACGTCTTCTGAAAGGGCTTTGAGAGAAAACAATTCCAAATCTAAGAAAATGGCAAATATTTGGAAGCATTTTATCTCCCCCCTGGTGATCTCTAAACCCTTTTTCATCACCTCCTGGGAAAAAGAGCTTGGAATATCTATCTCTCTGAAGGACACTAGCCTAATTTTGAAGATGGCTTTTGGTCTCACACCTTGTTCACTATCACAGGAGAGTCACTATAAATTGTTGGTCAGGTGGTACAAGACTCCGCAATGGCTCCACGCATACAAATTGGCCTCGCATGACACATGTTGGTGGTGTGATGCAGAAGTAGGTTCATATCTACACATCTGGTAGGAATGCTCAACATTTACAGCCTTTTGGAGAGGGGTGGAAAGGGTCATGAGAAAAATTTCCCCTAATCTAAGGATTACACCAGAGATGATTTTTCTATGGAAACCCTCAGCTTTTTTCCAGCCCTAATACCTCTGCACTGCCTCAAAAAAATTCCTCTGTCACTGACGGAATGGGGAGAAAAGGTTGATGTTATTTTTAACCTTGAGAAGCTTTCTAGTTGATCCAGAAGTTCACATGACAAATTCCTGCAGATTTGGAGCCCTTAGCGTGACCTGAGAAATAACGATGGTTGGTTGAGGTGATGCTCAGACTCTTTTGTACGAAATAAGCTAACATCTCTAATACTGCAACCATTGCCCCCTGGGTTGTTTTCCTCTGTACCCTTCCTTTCCCCCCTTCCCCCTCCCTTACCCATACCTCCCTATTTCTTTCATTCTCTTAAATCCATTTCCCTCCCCCACCCCCTGTTTTATTTCCTTTAGTTCTTAGGTTAGTACTTCACTGATTATATCTTGACTAGAAATGAGCGAGCATACTCGTCCGAGCTTGATGCTCGTTCGAGTATTAGGGTGCTCGAGATGCTCGTTACTCGAGACAAGTACCACGCGGTACTCTCGATTAAACGAGCACTGACCATTGAATTCAATGGAGCCGGCAATACAGCCGGCTCCAATGAAAGCAATGGGCTGCCGGCGAGCGCGGGATGAATTTTCGGGAAGGGCTTAAAAATATAAGCCCTTCCCTGAAATTCATCCAGAAATGTGTAAAAAGTAAAAAAAAAAATATATACTCACCTTGTCCCGGCAGACGGAGTTCAGCCGCGTCTGGCCGGCAGATCTCCTGAACTGCTGTGAGTAGTATTCAGCAGCCGGGGATTTAAAATCCCCGCCTGCTGAATGAGCTGCCTCTGATGGTCACAGCCTCACCAATCAGAGGCAGCTCTCACTCACCCATTCATGAATTCATGAATGGGTGAGTGAGTGCTGCCTCTGATTGGCTCAGCGCAGGGACCAATCAGGGGCAGCTCTCAGCTGTCATTCAGCTGAGAGCTGCCACTGATTGGTCCCTGCGCTGAGCCAATCAGAGGCAGCACTCACTCACCCATTCATGAATGGGTGAGTGAGAGCTGCCTCTGATTGGTGAGGCTCTGACCAATCAGAGGCAGCTCATTCAGCAGGCGGGGATTTTAAATCCCCACCTGCTGAATACTACAGAAAGCAGTTCAGGAGAACTGCCGGCCAGACGCGGCTGAACTCCGGCTGCAGCGTAAAGGTGAGTATACATTTTTTTTTTATTTTTACACATTTTAGGATGATTTTCAGGTAAGGGCTTATAGTTTTAAGCCCTTCCTGAAAATTCATCCCGCGCTCGCCGGCAGCCCATTGCTTTCAATGGAGCCGGCTGTATTGCTGGCTCCATTGAATTCAATGGGCTAACATCGTTCTTCTCTGCCACAGCTGTTACAGCTGTGGCAGAGGAGAACAATCTTTATGCTGACAGTGCGAGGGGGGGGGCTCACTCTTGCCACTATTGTGGCTTAATAGTGAGACCTCGGAGCCCGAAATGCAGCCCTGCATGTTGCTCCTCGCCTGCCCTATCCATTTCTGTGTTTTTTACATGACTTTGGTGATTTGCTAAGATTTTCACAAATGAAAACCTTAGCGGAGCACCAGTCACATACAAAAATGCTCGAGTCGCCCATCGTTACTCGAAACGAACTCTCGAGCATCACTGAAAGTTAGACTCGAGTAACAAGCACTCGAGCATTTTGGTGCTCGCTCATCTCTAATCTTGACTATAAGGATCTCATTGAAGTTTTAGAGGGGGGAGTTCTCATTAAAACATTGTCCATAGTTAGGACTAAGAGTAGCTTTACATGAGCGTATTTTTGTGCATAAATAGGTGCGTACATAAGTGCGCACCCATGTACATTCAAAAACAAGCAGGAATGCATGTCAGTGCATTGCCTTCCATCAATCCGCTGCACTGGTCTGCCGCCACCCTGAATTGTTTTTCAGGAAAGGGCTTTACATATAAGCCCTTTCCTGAAAAAACAGAATTTTAGTTTAAAAAAATAAATAAATAAATAATAATGCACGCATTGCCTTCAATGGAGCCGCTGCTGCTGCCCGTGGTTCCATTGAAGACAATGGTCTGCTGGCACCCCGTAATTGCTTTTCAGGGAAGGGCTTTAAATATAAGCCCTTCCCTGAAAAACAACACTTTTAGTGTAAAAAAAAACAACAACTTACCTGTCCACCGCTGCCGTGTCCCCACGGAGATGAATTCATGAATGTGTTAGTGAGTGCTGCCTCTGATTGGCTGAGTGCTGGGACCAATCTGAGGCAGCTCTCAGCTGTCATTCAATAGCGGAGAGCTGCCTCTGATTGGTCACAGTGCTCAGACAATCAGAGGCAGCCAATTCAGCAGGCGGAGATTTTAAATCCCCGCCTGCTGAATACTCCTCACAGGAGTGCAGGAGAAGAGCCGGCTGGACGCGTCTGAGCCCCGGCAGCTAAAGAAAGGTGAGTATAGATTTTTTTTTAATTTTAATCACCATTTTTTCTTGTTTTTCAGGGAAGGGCTTATATTTATAGCTCTTCCCTGAAAAACAATTACTGGGTGCCAGCAGCTTGATCAGCTGCTGCAGCTGTCATGTGACAGCTGCAGTAGGGAATTCCTTATTCCCTACAGAGATGAAGATTCCTTTGCTGCATCTGTCACAGACGTGGCAGGTGCAGCAGGGAATTCTTTATTCCCCGCAGGGATGAAGGATACATCTGCCGCTGGCGGCAGATGTGTTCTTCATCCCCGCGGGGCATGGCAGTGGTGGACAGGTAAGTTTTGTTTTTATTTAACACTAAAATTGTTGTTTTTCAGGGAAGGGCTTATATTTAAAGCCCTTCCCTGAAAAACAATTACAGGGTGCCGGCAGACCATTGACTTTAATGGAGCCGCCGGCAGCAGCCACGGCCCCATTGAAGACAATGCGTGCATTCCCTATTGTGCACGCATGTCCTATCTTTATAGGCACGCACCTGTAAAACATACACATGTGAACACATAATAGGGAATGCATTGCTTATAATAGACGCATGTTTTTGTGCATGCATATGCACGCACAAAAACACGCTCGTCTGAAGCCACCCTAAGTCTTATGTTCTATAATCTTTGCCGAGTATGATGTGGATTTAATGTACATGTAATCTGTTCTTTTTCAGTACAAAAATACTATTGTGCTAGATTGAAAATAAATACCAATTAAAATTTGATTTAAAAAAAGACTGTCATGAGTGAATTAGCTCAAGTGAAAAAAGGAATCAGGCAGCAGGTTTTAAGGTGCTAGGAACTTTTATGCATAAGCATATCTTACACACACCTCATCATCACAAAAAGATAGTGACGTTTCGACCCCAAGTAACAGGGTCTTTGTCAGGCGAATTAGCTGACATCAAATGTGATGTCAGGCATATTGGTGGCAGAGTAGAGCAATTAGAAGAGAGCCAAGCCTCGTTAATTTATTTTTGTAGAAGCCACTGCCACAGCTCTGGATGGATTCATGCCAAGCCCATTTAAATAGTTTGTTTACATACATTGAAGACCACAGAGGCAGAAGAAACAATTTGTGGCTATGGGGCATTCCTGAAAGATGCTCTCTCCAGCAGTCCATGAAACCAAACATACTATAATTAACTCCCTACTGAGCTCTGAAAGCACAGTGGCCTTAGTAGTAGAAAGAGCACATATGGTCTTCAGACCTAAGCTGAAAGAAAAAGACCCCCTGAGGAAAATTATCTGCAAGATACTAAATCAAGATACTAAATGCGAAATCCAGAGATAAGGCATTAAAAAGGGCAAGGGAACAGACGGCAATGTATACATTTTCTAAGATATATTTCAAATCCTTCTTATCAAGAGGAGACAAGTAAAAATGGTTACAGATGCCCTCATGGCAAATAAAATGTAATATAGCTGTCTCTTACCATCTAGCTTGTCTTTCTCTATTGAAGGTAGTACTAAAACTATAAGAAATCTGGATGACCCTAACCATACTTCAACTGGCTTTAAATATCTGACATTGCAGATCTTCCGAATCTACCCAAAATCCCCACCTGGCAAACCTCAAAAGATCAGGCTTGTAATAAGAAACCTCAGACCTCAGCCTCAGAAGACTGCCTTGATGGTCCGTCATACTAAAGGCAGCCATTTCAATTACTGATATGTGAAGAATAAGTAGTAGCATCTTTTACTCAAGGAGGAATTAGTAGCTTTACAATAATGCAATGTAGAAAATGTAGAAGTGGATTCACCTGGTGTGGGGCCTGTCAGATACCAGGTCTCCACACCTATGGTCCAAGTTAGGGCCCATTTAGACACAACGATTATCGCTCAAAAGATGTCGCTCAAGCGACTTTTGAGCGATAATCGCTGTGTCATTAACTGCGCAAGATGATCGCTCAAGATGAGTGATCACCTTGCGCTGACAGCGGAGGATGCAGAAGACAAGCGCGGTGTCCCTGCTTGCCTTCTGTATCCATCTGTTCCCTGCTCCGAGCACCCAGCTGTTATACAGCCGAGCACTCCGAGAGAAGGATGCAGAAGACAAGTGGCTGAACCGCTCTGTTCTTTATACCCATCCTGTGATCAGGGAGCAGGATACAGCTGAAACAATCGTGTCAGCTGTATCCCGCTGGGAATCCCTGATAAGGTTCATCGTCGTCTTTCAGCACGCTGAAAAAGAAACGATGAGCGATGCCATAACAAAAACTGCATGATATCAGTGCAGTTACACACAACGATTATCGCTCAAAAGATGGCTTTTGAGCGAATTTTGAGCGATAATCGTTGTGTCTAAATGGGCCTTTAGCTTTCAATAGTCATCAAAAGCACAAGATCCTGCCAGGTGTTAATTAGCAGGTAGAGCAGCAATGGAAATACCCAGGGCAAAACGACCTTGGACACAGAAAATATAGAAATTCACAAAGTGAAGATAAAATTTTCCTGCGCTACTGAATGTGCTTGAAAGTATAAAAAAAGTGGAACTTACTTCACAGAGGGGACTTGGTTGCCACCAGATCCCCCTAGTCTAAGTTAGAGATCAAGTTGAGATAAAGATAGTTTCCAGACATTTAATTCATATAGATTATTAGTGAATAAAATCCAAGGTAAAAATATATAATACAAAAAAAAAAAAAAGTAGAAAAAGTCAGTGGTCTGGAAACGTGTTTGGGGTACAGAAGACCTCTTTAACAAGCCTTAAAAAGCAGGGATACAAACTTTTATAAGGGACTCATTGCCGCTCATACTGTAGCGGGTCGCTGTATGGGTTCTTTCCATTTGGTATCATATGAATATTAAAAGTTTGGTTCTAACATTTTTCAAGCTGCCATTTCATTAGCCTCAGACACTTTACGTACTTTATCTCTGAAACGTATGGATGGGATAGGTGAAATGGTGCACAGTGTGGATGGCTGTAGGACTACTCTCACCTACCTTGATGTGTCTAGTAATATTTGGTTGCTACAAGAATTAACTGAATTGCTAAATTTTTTAAGTTCACAGTCTAATAAGGAAGCTCTTGTAGCTTCAAAGGTCCAGTACTCCCTATTCATGTTTACCTAGAATAACTAGTTTTCTGTTTTCAGGTAAATCTTATACATGTGCATTTGTACTTCAGGTCAACAGTTGAATACCTTTGTATGTTATTCTAGTATATTGCTTGCTCTTACATGTCTTCAGTGAATGTCACTACATGGAACATAAATGGGATGAACTTTCCCATGAAGCGGTCTAGAATTTTGTCTCTGAGATAGTAATCCTACAGGAAACGTATTTTCAAAAAAATAAGATTCCTAGTCTATCCATCTACTCATTTTAATGAATAGTATTGGGCACATTATCCAACATCTAAAGTCCATTGAATCTCTATAGCAATTAAGGAAAACACAACTTTCAGACTCATCACAAATAAATGCTGGGGAAAGGAGATTTGTATTTTTAAAAAGTCATCATAGCCAACACTTTAGTTATCATTGTAGGTCTTTATGCCCTTAATATTATAGTAACATAGCACATTAGGCTAAAAAAAGACATATGTACATCCAGTTTAGCCTATTACCCCCCTAATGTTGATCCAGAGGAGAGCAAAAAATGCCAATGAGGTAGAAGCCAACTTACCCATTTGCACACATTCTAAGCTTTCTCATTTTATATACCAACATTTTATGTGTCACAGTTTCAAACACTAATCTAATGACTCTTCCTGGTCCAATCTAGAACATACCTCCTCATAGAAGCCAAGCAGATTGGTTTGACAGGAGCAACCACCCATAAAACGCATGCTGAAATGAAATTATACAGCTATTTTCTTTGACAATATAATGCTGGTCTTGTATGCGGTCCAACTCGCCCAGTCCAGGAACTTCCTGCTAGCCCTTCTTTCTACTAATGGTGAAAAAGCCTTTGACTGGGTTAACTGGACTTTCATGCATCTAGAATTAATGAACTTTGGCTTACCTGATAATATCATTCGACTAATAATGTCTCTGTATACATGCCCATTGGCTAGGATTAGGGTAAATGGCAACTTTCTCCCCCTGTTTAGATATTTTCAACAGGACTAGGCAGGGATGCCCCTTTTCCTCCCTCCCTTTTTGTCCTCATAATTGAAATGCTGATCCAACATATAAGACAATACACACTTATTCAGGGTATCCAGGTATATGACAAGATCCACTACACAGCAGCTTTTAAGGCAATCTCATTATTTTCACTTCAAACCCAGATATTTCATTTCCTGCACTTACATATGTATTTGTTCATTTCCAGGATATGACCAATTTTAAAACTAATCCAAATAAAATCGACAGCGTTAAATGCGTTAAATGCAATAAGAAAACAAACATCAAAGCCCAAGAGAGCTCTGATTTTGAATGGGCTTCGAAGTCCATAAAGTATTCAGGCATGCAGATATTAGCATCTTCAGACTCCTGCTATCTCAGATGGACAACGTAATTAAAAAGTGGAAAATTCGATTCATCTTACAGATTGGAAGATCACATTTACTCAAAATGATGACTACTACTAAAATAATGTATCTTATACAAGTTTTACAAATTTGTCTAACTTTTTCTCAACATTACACAGAAAGCTCTTACAGTATGTCTGTCTGGATGCTAAGCATAGACTAGCTTATAAAACTTTCATGAGACCTAGAAATTCGGGAGGCATAAATTTAATAGTTAAAACTTCATATCCAGCGATCCTCCTGAGCAGAATCTCGGATTGGTTCAGGAGACCTAGTCACAAAGTTTATATAGACAATGAGAAAATATTTTATGGATCTTTTCTTACACAAGCTCTAATCTGTCCAGTAGCTAAATTTAAGCCCCCTCATAAAGTTATCACTCTAACTAAAGCTTCCCTAGAGATTTGGAAAGAGCTATCTACCAGCAGTAATTTATGGTCCGCTCCCTTTCCATTAACAAAGGTAGGAAATTTATTAGATTTTGATACAGCTGGCAGTGCCTTTTGGTACCCTCTTCAAGTCAAACTAAAAGGGAGATTTATTGATGAGTTGAGAGATGACACATTTCCATCTATAGCCTCACTGACAAATCTCTTCCCTCAAGAAAGCTATTGATTTCTTGACATATTCACACCTGGTATTGAACTTTAAGCAAATCGCGACAAAAGGTTCTTTTATTAGGAACCTATCCTAGTCTGAACAATTAATTGCTTCTGTAAAAGCTCCCCAATGAATAGTTTCCAGAATTTATAAAATATTGATATCCCCATCAGACAAGGGTATCTCTGCATACATCAGAGCCTGTAAGAGAGAACTTATTATTGAGTTGTCACCCTCAGATACAGTTCAAGACTTTAGGAATAGTTGTGGTCTGTCAAGGTCTAATAATCTGCAAGAAATATGTTACAAATGATTTGCAGTTGGTACAAGATGACTGAGCTACTCCTAAGGAGAGCTAAATCTTTACTAGTTCTGTCTTGAAGATGTTTTCTATCAGTAGGTTTCTATTTACATATATGGTGGGAATGTGATAGAATAAATCCTTTTTGGTCTGGGGTAACAAAATTAATTGAAACCATATGCCTCCAAGCTTTCTCCTAAACTACTCGTATTAAACCTGGAGCCCTTGACCCCCAAAGTTAAGCAATAAACCTTTGTGGTCCCAATTGATTCAAAAGCTATGTTACTACTCTACTGGTGTAGCAAAGAAATACCATCAATTCCTCATTTTGTGCCCTAGAAAATGGTAAACATGTAAACTTTAAACTGATGTGGATCCCCCAGACTTCGTGAGGAAAATTCCTGATTCCCCACTATAGAATGGGTAGTATTATCTTTAGTTTACCATTCGACCGCTTCTGTATAATACTTAAAATCATAATCCATAAGCTTATATGTTCTTGGTACTTGCCGTGCCTTGGAGACTGATGTCCTATGATCAAATTAAACTGCAATATAATAAAATGACACATATTCAAGACAACTGGCATTGTATTGAACAAGTTATGTACCAATTTTTGTTATGTGTTTTGGATATTAGTGTTCTATTCTTGATTGGCTATCCAATCCTATGTAACCGTTATGAATCTGTGTGTTTACAATAAATAAAATTCCAATAAAAGGGATATTAAAAAGAAAAGAAACATTCCTGGTTTTGAGCATAGTACTGCTCCATAACTCCGTTCCCTTTATGATGACATTATTTTTACAGCTGACTCCCTAAAACTGACAATGCTGCTTCACTTGCAGGCTACACAGTGCACTACAAGCCACCTTCCATGATCAGTTCCCCTAATGCCAGGTCTACTATGTTAGCTCCCTGTATGCTCCTCCTTTGCTAACCAGGTCTCGCTCAATGGAATGGCCATAATACCCTGTTTAGAGGTTCACCTTAAATAGGTTTTTCCACTTTTAGCTGTTTTGCTGTAGAAAGAAGGTAGCTCCTTACATTGCACAGAAGCCAGGGTTAGTACTGCAGGTAGAGTCTTATTTAGTTCAATAGGACTCAGCCTGCAGTATCAATCTGGTCTACTGCACAATGTATGGAGCTATCTGTTTTTTGTATCAAAATAGCTACCCGTGGTTCCCTGAAAATAAGACCTACCCCAAAAATAAGCCCCAGCTAGACTACATTAAAACATGAATACACCACCTAACAGGCATGGTCCAGGTCCCTCCTGCTCATCTCTGAGGTTCTGTAGCTCTGTGGCGTGTCCTGCACTCCTCGGCTGCCGACAGAACACCACTTCCTGGTTGTGGGTTTCATTAATCCTGCCTCCAGGAAGAGATGGCTCTAATTGGTCAGTGAGTGCTGCTCTCAGCCAATCAATGCAGCGCTCGCTGAACTAATGTGGCGGCTGTGATAGGCTGAAAGCTGCGCTCACTGAACCAATCACAGCTGTTATGTTGGTTCAGTGAGCACTGCGTTGATTGGCTGAGTGCAGAACACGCTTAACCAATCAGAGCCATTGCTTCCTGAAGGCGGGATTTATGAACCCTGTAACCAGGAAGTGATGTTCTGTCAGTGGCCGAAGAGTGCCAGACATGCAGCAGAGCTAAGGACCTTTGTAGACCAGTGAGAGGGACCCAGATTGCGGCTGCTAGGTAAGTAAAATAAGACATTCCCTGAAAATAAGACCTAGTGCCTCTTTTGGGGCACAAATTAGCATAAGACAAGGTCTTATATTCAGGGAAACACGGTAGGAGAGGGACAACCCCTTTAATGCACCAGGCAACCTTCTACACATCTGCGCTCAAGGTTTTCATCACATCTTCCAGGCTTCGGCCCAACACCAATACTAAGCAGGCAAGCTGATCCCAACCTCCAGGCTCCTAACAGACTGCTCTCCTCTCAGATTGAAAAGGCCCCAGGCCTATTTCCAGGGACATTACTAAGTTCTTAAGCATCAGGACATCAGGGCCACGAGTCCCAATGTATATGTCAACCCTCACCTCCCTCCTCTCTGATTTTTTTAATTTATACACATTTTGAATTATCATATAATAGAGTTGACACTATGCCTGCTCCATATATTACCTTCATAGAGTAATGAAATAATACATTCATACTGTTACTGAACAAAATGTTCTATACAAAGGACAATAATACTAGTGATGCCACTATAGAAGGTCCAAATAGTGCCAAGAGACCATGTTCACTACTTTTACCACTAAATACTGACTAAAAATATTATTATACAGTTACTGTATAAAAACAACTGTACGCAGACCAATATTACCAATAATATCATTATACAAAGCCCAAATAATACTACCATGCAATGATCACATATTACCACCACATAGTTGCTAAATAATACCACCATACTTTTACTGAATAAAAACCACTGTACAAAGGACCAATATTACCATTTACAGTGACCATATACTGGTTAATATAGGTATTTTGCAGACATATAAGTGACATTTTGCAGATATGTTATTTTCTATGACCATAGGTTAGTAATGCACAGTAAAAGGGACATATTTTGTTCAACACAGACTAAGGGTGGACACCCACTGGCTATTATTTCTTTCTTGGGCTGCGAGAGCACGGGAAAACTCTTGCCTCGCAGCGCAAGAAAGACGCCAGAATAGAACCAGCATATTGCTAGTGCTTTCAATGGGGCCAGCGGCAGCAGCGCTAGCCCCATTGAAAATATAGGGAGAATGCCGAGGACTTCTGCCACAGCTGTCATAGCTGTGGCAGGAGTTTCCTTCATCCCCACGGGGATGAAGGAATCCTCTGCCACAGCTGTCACAGCTGTGGCAGAAGTCCGCGGCATGCTATCCCATTGCTTTCAATAGGATCGGCACTGCTGCTGACCTCATTGAAAGCAATGCTTTCTGACAAGCCCCGCAGTATGATTATCAGGGAAGGGCTTGAAATATAAGCCCTGCCCCGATAATCATCAATAAGTGGTAAAACATTTTTTTTTTTAAATTACTCACCTCTCCGCCGCTCAGACACATCCTCCAGCTGGCTCTCCTGCACTGCTGTTAAGCTCTCTCCTGAAAGGGCCTCCTGAAAGGGCTGTGCTGATTGGCTGAGGGCTCAGCCAACAGCAGCTAGTGCTTAGCTATTGGCTGAGCGCTCAGCCAATGACAGATAGCCCTTAGCTATTCATTCATGCTGTGGGCATGAAGATGCTTACAGCCTATAAAAGAGGACTGGCAGAGCAGAGAGCTTATAGCTCAGCCAAAATATTCAACTGGATCCTTTAGGACACAGATGCTGTTGAAAGTGTCAGTCGCCCAGAGATCAATGGCACTAGGCGAAAGATTTGGTGTTTAAGCCCTAAATGCCCAGAGCTAGCAACACCCCTTACTACTTCAAAGGCCAATAGCAGCTACAATACAACCCACATAGACTACCTGCTCTTATACTGGTGCTAAACCTCCCTTTTTATCTGTGCCTCACAGCTCCTTCCAGCAGCTCCTGTCACAGAATAATGAATTAACCTTTGAATTAAACTGTAATCAATATATAAGAATTGCAACAATTTCAATTAACCCAGCACACAAAAAGTCTCTACAGAAAATGACTACAATTATGTGAAACTGTCAATAGTAGAGAAGTGTTTTAATGGGGGATTTGTTTTTACTCTTATGGTATAGCATTTATATTGATTTCAAAGGATTGAACCCCATACATTTCTTTACTCTATAATTTGCCTAGATTTATACATACAAAACTTTGGGCAAACACACCACATCATTTGGCTGAGCTCCTAAGTTTTCAGTGTGTTTCAGAGTTGGTTGTTATCTCAGGTTCCTTTTGAAGCCTCTGTAAGGGCTTTTGAGCAGCATGAACTACATTATGGTGCTCAAAAGTGAGGGAACGGGGAGTCTAGTGAAGTAGGTTTTATATTCAACCAGTTGGCCACTCCTAAGCTGTGTCCCTGAAACTTGGCAAGGACACACATCTCAATTATATTCAGATGGCTCTCTGCATGTGCTTTTCTATAGAGAATGTTCTCCGCAAGAGAAACCAAGTAATCTTGTAGATATGACACCTTTTAATCGCTAACAAAAAGACATGCTTTAAAGCGAGTTTTCCAACCTACTTATGGTTTTTCTTCAGGCTTAATAGAATAGATCTGAAGATTATATATATATATATATATATATATATATATATATATATATATATATATATATATATAAGCTTCGCCCAAGATAATTTTAAATCACATAATCTTTATTGGCAGTTTCAATACATACAACGTATACATACATCAGATATATTGATTCTTCATTAAAGACTTTTAAACATTGCATGTTACATCTTTTTTATGGGGGGGGGGGGGTAGTTAAGGAAAGTGGGAAGGTAGGAGAAGGGGGAAATAGGAGAAAATCAGGGAAGTTGTGAACTTAACCTTAATTTTAAGGCACCTCAAACATGTTCATTCCAGACTTTCAGGCAGCAATCATTGAAACATAAAGGTCTAGCGGTTTCGGTGTGGCTTACATTATTAGAAAATTATGTGGAAAGAAGGGAGATCCCCTCGGACACTAGATTTTGCTCTGGTGCGGTCTTACAAGCACCTAATAAGGTAGGTGTGCGGGAGAGCGACGGCCTAGAAGGGAGGTATGGGAGGAGGAGAAGGAATGCCTGTTGGTGGCTAATCAAAACCTATCAGCATTTTCATTGCCTGGGTCCACACTGCCCAGTTCCTGCGAAACTGACCCAGAATATTTTTTTTGATGGGCAATTAGTCTTTAATGTACACAATTTAAGGAAACAATGTCCTGCATTTCTTCTATGGAGGGAGTGTATTTAGATCTCCAATTTCTCACTAACAGAATACGCGAAGTATGGAATATGTGAGACACTATTACTCTGTAAGTTCTGGGTATGTTTCCTATGCCTATTAAAAGCAAAGCTAGTTCGGGTTCGAGTTTCCTCAAAGTGGGTAACAGATTGGATATGTATTGTGAGGCCTTGCCCTAGTATTGGCATATATAGGGGCATGACCAGAATATGTGGAGTAATGATCCAGTCCCTCCGAGCCTCTTCAGCAAAGAGGGGAAACATCTTTTGTCATTTGTGACAGCCTTAATGGGGAGCAATACCATCTGGTCAGAAGTTTTTGATACTGTTCCCAATGAGAGGCGAAGGAGGTGGATCAATTAGCCTATTTTAAAGCCTCACACCACGTGTTTTGTGAGAATTTCTTATTCAAGTCTTTTTCCCAGTTTAGGAAATTAACCGTTTTCTTAAAAGATTGGATGCCACATAGGTAGGTGTAGATAGATTTTGATAGTTTTTTCTGTGGTGTTATGTTTGCATTTAATAAGTCATTTAGTGGATTTGAAAGCGTTAAAGAGAAAGGCCTATGGGCCTTTAGGAAGTTGCAGATGCGTAGGTATGTGTAGTGTTCCGAGGGTGGGATTGCATATTTTTCTTGCATCTGAAGGAAAGAAAGCACACTGTTCCCTTGGTACAGGTCTGAGACATTCATGGTTGCTCTGTGTGGCCAATTGTTTAAGCAGAGGTCCGGGATTAAGTATTTTTGAGATAATTTGATACAGGTGTTAACATGCTGTTCGCATGGAAAATTTTATGAAGCTGTGGCTACTTTAGAGAAACCAAAGAATAAAATATGTATAGACATAGAGGAGCGTTAGATTCTCATCAGGCTGCATGTACTGATATCCCACTGCAGAATGTGCCACCCCTCCCACGCACCTCACTTAGGACCTAGAGAATGCTTGCGCCAAATTCCATGCTTGTACGACACCGGGAAGTTACATTACATAGGGGTGCACTTACCTTTGCAATTAGCATTGAATAATCAAATTGTGACCCCCTTACTTTTCCCATGTAGGGCCTAAAGAATGGTTGTGCGAAATTTCATGTTTGTATGATACAGGGAAGTTAGAGAATTATAATAGGTCCATTATACAGGGGTGCCAATACGTTTGCACTTAGCATTAAATAATCATGCTGTGACCACTTTACTTGTCCTATTTAGGAATTAAAGAATAGTCATGCCAAATTTTATATTTGTGCGACACCAGGAAGTTAGAGAATTAGATTTGGTACATTACACAAAGGTGTCAATACTTTTGCACTTAGCATTAAATAATAGAGTCGTGACCCCTTTACTTTTGCTATTTAGAAATAAAAGAATGGTCATGCTAAATTTCATGTTTGTACGACACTGGGAAGTTACATTACATAGCGGTGCCAATACCTTTGCACTTAACATTAAATAATCAAGTTGTTAACCCCTTTACTTTTCCTATTTAGGAGCTAAAGAATAGTTGTGCCAAATTTCATGTTTCTACGACACCAGGAAGTTACATTACATAGAGGTGCCAATACTTTTGCACTTAGCATTGAATAATCGAGTTGTGACCCCTTTACTTTTCCTATTTAGGAATTAAAGAATGCTCATGCTAAATTTCATGTTTGTACGACACTGGAAAGCTAGAGAATTACATTTGATACTTTATACAGGGGTACCAATACTTTTGCACATAGCATTGAATAATCGAGTTGTCACCTCTTTACTTTTTTCATTTAGGACTAGAGATGAGCGAGCATACTCGTCCGAGCTTGATGCTCGTTCGAGTATTAGGGTGCTCGAGATTCTCGTTACTCGAGACGAGCACCACGCGGTGCTCGTCTCGATTAAACGAGCACTGACCATTGAATTCAATGGAGCCGGCAATATAGCCAGCGCCATTGAAAGCAATGGGCTGCCGGCTAGCGGGGGATGAATTTTCGTGAAGGGCTTAAAAATATAAGCCCTTACCTGAAAAGCATCCTAAAATGTGTAAAAAGTAAAAAAAAAAATATACTCACCTTGTCCCGGCAGAACGATGTTAGCCCATTGAATTCAACCGAGCCGGCAATACAGCCAGCTCCATTGAAAGCAATGGGCTGCCGGCGATCGCACAATGAATTTTCGGGAAGGGCTTAAATATATAAGCCCTTCCCTGCAATTCATCCAGAAATGTGTAAAAATAAAAAAAAAATATATACTCACCTGGTCCCGGCAGACGGAGTTCAGCTGCGGCCAGCTGGCAGTTCTCCTGAACTGCTCTCTGTAGTATTCAGCAGCCGGGGATTTAAAATGCCCGCCTGCTGAATGAGCTGCCTCTGATTGGTCACAGCCTGACCAATCAGAGGCAGATCTCACTCACACCCATTTATGAATTCATGAATGGGTGAGTGAGTGCTGCCTCTGATTGGCTCAGCGCAGCTCTCAGCTGAATGACAGCAGTTCAGCACCACACTGCAGGGGACAGCAGGAGAAGACGTGGCTGTGCTCCCGCAGATGAAGGGAGGTGAGTATCTATTTTTTTTGTTTTTTAAATCACTTTTAATTCATTTCCAGGGAATGGCTTATATGTAAAGCCCTTCCCTGAAAAAGAATTCAGGTGTGCCAGCGGACCATTGTCTTCAATGGAGTCGCCGGCAGCAGCAGCGGCTCCATTGAAGAGAATGCCTGCATTTTTATTCTTTTTTACACTAAAATCTTTCTTTTTCAGGTAACGGCTTATATTTTTAAGCCCTTCCCGAAAATTCATCCCGCGCTCGCCGGCAGCCCATTGCTTTCAATGGAGCCGGCTGTATTGCTGGCTCCATTGAATTCAATGGGCCAACATCGTTCTTCTCTGCCACAGCTGTTACAGCTGTGGCAGAGGAGAACGATCGTTATGCTGACAGTGGGGGGGGGGGGGTGGTCTCACTCTTGCCACTATTGTGGCTTAATAGTGAGACCTCGGAGCCTGAAATGCAGCCCTGCATGTTGCTCCTCGCCTGCCCTATCCATTTCTGTGTTTTTTACATGACTTTGGTGATTTGCTAAGATTTTCACAAATGAAAACCTTAGCGGAGCACCAGTCATATACAAAAATTGACTTCAATGGGGTTCGTTACTCGAAATGAACTCTCGAGCATCACTGAAAGTTCGACTCGAGTATCGAGCACTCGAGCATTATGGTGCTCGCTCATCTCTATTTAGGACCTAAAGAATGGTTGTGCTAAATTTCATGTTTGTACGATACAGAGAAGTTAGAGAATTAGATTTGGTACATTACACAGGGGTGCCAATGCTATTTAACTTAGCATTGAATAATCAACTTGTGACCCCTTGGGTTTTCCTATTTAGTGCCTACAGATTGCTTGTGCCAAATTTCATGTTTGTACGGCACCAAGAAGTTGGAGATTTAGCGGTGAGTCAGTCAGTGAGGGTTTTCACCTAAGGAGCATTAGGTTCTCCTCAGGCTGCATGTACCGATGTCTCTTTGCAGAATATGCCACCCCTCCCACTCTCCTCATTTGGGACCATAAAAATGCTTACGCCAAATTTTACGCATATACAACACTGAGAAGTTACATTACATAGGAGTGCACTTGCTTTTGCAATTAGCATTGAATAATTGAGTTGTGACCCTGTTACTTTTCCTATTTAGAACCTAAAGAATGCTCCTACCAAATTTCATGTTTGTATGACACCAGGGAATTAGAGTATTAGATTACGTACATTACACAGGATTGCTAATACTTTTGCACTTAGCAGTGAATTTTCGAGTTGTGACCCCTTTAATTTTCCTATATAGTATTTTACAGAAGTGGCAATTAAAGTCTATATATACAATTAAGCCCTTTCACAGAGAACACTTTTTATAAAATTTGTATCTTTATTATTTATTCCTAAAAGACATAAAACATAGGGCACAAATTTGTGACATGGGGCACGTTACGACAATCAGTCGAGCACCTTATTCCGTCGACAAAACTGAGACGGACCTTAACACAAAACACAAAAAATATTGCTGAGACCAATCATCAAGTTGGACCTCTGTCGTGTAGATGCCTCACTGCAGTAGATGATAGATGGCTGTATCTATAGAGTGTTAGGTTTGACACTTTATGTTTAATTCAGCATCTACTGTAATGAACTCTTATAACTTCCAGCCCAAGGTAGATAAATATCTGGTTATGGGCTTATTATTTTAGAAAATCAAAGAAGGAGAGTCCTGTTAGGGACTTTACAAGTAGCTGTTATATTGAATGAACAATACTTGTCAATAGCTCAAATTGATATTTTTCCTATATAGGACCTAAAGAATGCTCCTGCCAAATTTCATGTTTGTGCCACACCGGGAAGTTACATTACATATGGGTGCCAATACTTTTGCATTTAGCAGTGAATAATCAAGTTGCGACCCCCTTACTTTTACTTTTCCTATTTATGACCTAAATAATGTTCCTGCCAAATTTTATGTTTGTACGACATCAGAAAGTTAGAGAATCAGATTTGGTACATTACACAGAGGTGCCAATACTTTTGCACTTAGGAAAAGTAAAGAGGTCACAACTCGAAAATTCAATGCTAAGTGCAAAAGTATTGGCACCTCTTTGTAATGTACCAAAAACTTTCACCCCTCTACTCATCCTGTTCTGGTATTGTTTTATGTGCAAATTAATCACACCATGTCTGTGCTTTTTCATATGTATGTGTGTATATACATATGCGTCTTTGGATCTATTCCATTAAGCCTGAAGAAGAACCCGAAGCAGGTTCAAAAGCGGCTACAACATTATATCTTTTTGTTAGTCATTAAAGGGTATTATATCTACAAGATTACTTGGTTTCTCTTGCTGAGAACATTCACATTTTGCTCTACTGGCTAACATGGTAGTAAACGTTTTATATTTTTTCTATAGAGATGAATGGAAGATCGTGTATGCAGATACATCCAAAAAGATTCGAGCTGTGTGCGCATGTTACATTTGCAGGGACACAGCTCAGGAATGGGGGACTGTGTGACTGTAAAACATATCTCGCTGTACTCTGAGTTTTTTTCACTTTTGAGTACGATAACATAGGTAATGCTGCTCCAAGGTGCTGGCAGAGGCACACTGAAAAACTGGCAGAGGCAAACTGAGACATACTAAAAAAAATGAGCAGCTCAGCAAAATTATGTGGTGTGTTTGTCGTGTGTTTTTTGTATCTATAAATCTAGGCAACTTATAAAGAAACTTGTGGGGTCCAATTATTTGAAAAAATGCTATACCATAGGAGTTAAAACAAATCCCCCATGGCAACACTTCTCTACTGTTGACAGTTACATATAATTGTAGTTATTTTCTTTATAGAGTAGGTTGTTGTGCTGGGTTAATTGTAATTGGTGCAAACCTTAGATATTGATTACAGTTTAATTCAAAGGTCCTTGCACTCACTAACATACTGCTAAAAGGCCATTTCTGAGTAATCTAGGGGACCTTTGTACAATGAACTTCATTATTTTTATAATTCAGTTTTAAATGTTTCTCTTTGTGTATACATGGAATATCCAGCAACCTTGAGTATAAAATCCTATATTATCTATCAGTAGGAGTACACTATGTAGCATGCCACTAAGTAAGGGTAAAAACTAGGGATGAGCGAGTATACTCGCTAAGGCACTACTCGCTCGAGTAATGTGCCTTAGCCAAGTATCTCCCTGCTCGTCCCTAAAGATTCAGGGGCCGCCGCAGCTGACAGGTGAGTTGCGGCGGGGAGCAGGGGAGAGCGGGCGGGAGAGAGGGAGAAAGAGATCTCCCCTCCGTTCCTCCCTGCTCTCCCCCGCAGCTCCCCGCCCCGCGGCGGCACCCGAATCTTTCGGGACGAGCGGGGAGATACTCGGCTAAGGCACATTACTCGAGTGAGTAGTGCCTTAGCGAGTATACTCGCTCATCCCTAGTAAAAACACATGGGCACGTGCTCTGCACTATGGAGCATATTAGCACATGAAAAGTAGTTTTTTGGGTTTTTTTCAGACTATTCAAACCCAGTGCTCGTGTGCGGGAGTTTAAAAAATAAGCAGTAAAATAGGTCCTGCCCTGTCTTTTCTTGCATGTAGTATTAACATAAAGGCATCCTGATAGTGGAAACAAAACCGTTGAAATTAATGGTTTCACCTCGTCCCGTTATGCGTCCATGATTTTCATGGTTGCATAATAGGAACTAAAACTTGCCCATGGGTTTAAGCCCCAGTTTGCATGTTTTGGCTTGTAAAAAGTGGTGCAAAATACTAGAGTGGGTCTAAAACATGTAAGAGGAGCAACTCTTTCTATTAGATTTTATCTTTGTAGGTTTTAGCAGGCAGATGCTGATGCACATGGTTTTCTTGAAAACAAGGACAATTAGTCTCGTTTAACATGGCATTTATAGTTTCTTTTTAGTGATGATAGACCACTTCTCAAAGATAACAGTGGTAACTCTCACCTCTGACCAGACTGCTGAATCCACTGCCTGCCTGTGCACTCTATTAACCCTTTTCAATCCACTGTCGGGGCTGTCCCGACATCATCATTTTTCTCTATAGCTCCGATGTCTGGACAGACCCGACATGCTGTATCTGCACTGCTTCCTCCCCGCTCTGTTCCCGGAGGCCACCTGATACACTTATGTGAATAAGTGAGCTGGAAACAGCCCTGAACAGCACCGGATTTTTGATTCACTGAAAGCCAGATGTTCCTTCTCCTCTACCCTGCTGCCCTGTGTTCTCCGACAATACAGGAGGGGAGAAAGAACAGTGCAGTCAGTAAATGAAGACCCCAGCGCTTATCAGTGCTGATAGTGAATACCCGAATGTGCTTCCCTCCCCACTCTGCTGCCAGAGGACACCCGACACACTTTTATTTCAGTAAGTGAGCTGGAAACAGCACTGGACAGCGCTCCATTCTTTATTTACTGAATGCCCCCCCATCCCTGTTTTCAGCTCACTTACTGACATAAAAGTGTGTCGGGTGTCCTCCGGCAGCAGAGTGGGGGAGGGAAGCACATTCGGGCATTCACTATCAGCACTGATAAGCGCTGGGCTCTTCATTTACTGACTGCACTGTTCTTTCTCCCCTCCTGTATTGTCGGAGAATACAGGGCAGCAAGGCAGAGGAGAAGGAACATCTGGCTTTCAGTAAATGAAGAATCCAGTTCTGTTTAGTGCTTTTTCCAGCTCACTTACTCACATAATAGTGAGCAAAATAAATCAGAAAGTGGAAAGGAGAGAAACCACCTTTAAGGCCACCTGCAGACAAGCGTAAATTCCGCGGCGGGATTTCTGCCGCTGGAAGCCTGCATAGGATTGCGTTAACAAATGCAATCCTATGCAGACGACCGCGGTTTGGCCGCGCGAAATCTCGTGCGGCAAACAAACCGCGGTATGTTCTCTTTCTGCGCGGGGTTTGCAGAGCCCCGCACAGAAACATCACTTATCCGCCGCTGGCTTTGGTCTACGCATGTGCCGGCTGCCCGGCAGCCGGCACATGAAAGATCCGGAGCTGCGGGGCGCGGGTGAGTACTCGCTGCTCTCTGCAGGTGCTCGGGTGGGGTCCCGCTGCGAGAACTCTCGCAGCCGGATCCGACCCGGCCGTCTGCAGGCGGCCTTACTGTGAAACATGTACTAGGAAGCCTGGACTTCATCCTGCAATTTTTTTCAAAAAGTATCACACGCTAAAAAATTATAAGTCAAAATAAATAAAAACATTTTAATTTATCTAAAAGTGCTAATAAAATCATTAGGTTAATTTATTTGTGTGGTTTTCTATGTTGTTGTTGCAAGTAATCCACCAACCTCTTTCCCGCACAAAATAAATTGGAGCTGGGGAAAATGCATGTGACAAAAAAATTGGATTGGAAAGGGTTAAGATTTCATCACACATGTAGTGACTTAAATGCAGGCCTGCCACTTAAAATTTGAAAGCTCAAGCCAACAACAGAGAAACACATATTCATCTGCCAGTTGCGGACGAGTTATTGGACCATACTCGCATTACTTTTGGAGTGTCTGTGGATGACTGCCATTGCTGGGTTGAAACAATCAATTCTACAGTGTAAATGTGTTGATGATCTTTGTGATTTATAACAAATTGTTACCAAACCCCACTCAAGCTAGAGTTAAGCATACTCTTTGCTGGAGTCATTTAGGTTGTCTAACATTTCTGACTAACCACATATTGCTTACCTACTAAAAAAAGCTTGTACTACCAACTTAAAACCCTGGTATCTACATCATAGCCTGATTCCTGTGTCCCTGACCTGTATTAAGTTGTATGACCCCCGCAAGTCCAGCTTAGAAAACAAGCGGGCACCCATTAACTGGTTAAACAAATCAGGAATGAGTGTTAATGGATAAGGATTGTGCTTAGTGATCTTATTGAGTTCTCTAAAATCCAGACATTGTCGTAGACCCCCATCTTTCTTCCTAATAAACAAGAAACTGGCAGCTACTGGCGTACTGGATGGGCGTATGTGTCTCTTTCTCAAACTGTCTGTGATATACTCCTTGAGAGCCTGCCTCTCTGGACCTGACACATTATACATGTGACTCTTGGGTAGCTTGAACCTGGAATGAGGTCAATTGTGCAATCCCCCTGCCTATGAGGTGGTAACGTATCCACTCCCTCCTTAGAAAAAAATATCAGCAAAATCCTTGATGTACTCAGGTATCTGCTCAGTCTGTACTGCAGAGACAATGACTGACATGCAGTTCTGTCTACGAGAAGGATTCCACTGAACCATGTTTCCTTTTTCCTAGTCTACCATTTGGTTGTGCAACTTCAGCCATAGCAAACCCAACAGTACCTGTGTAGGAAGTGATTCCATGACAAACAACATTATTTTCTTTGTATGGAATAACCCAATCTTAAGGCAAACATCTGAAACAAAAAATTTTAAGCACTTCTGGGACAGTGGGGCGGAATCAAGGGCTGACACAGGTATCGGGCAATCCAAAGGTCTAATATCAAGTTTCGGCCATTTGGCTACCTCATAATGAATTAAATTGACTCCCACTCCACTATCCAAAAAGATTGTTACTGGGCAACTATGTCCACCAATAAGGATCTCTGCAGGAAGGACTAACCTGGAGGATGATATCCAGGTGACTTGCGAACCCAACAGAAACTTCCTCTTAGCTTTCAGGCCAGCAAGTTCCCCTGACTGAGACCCTCAGAACCGACAAACCTGTATGAAGTGTCGTTTCCGGCCACAGAAAAAACAGCGACCCATGCCCTCCTCCTTCACCCTTTTCACTGCTCCACCAGATAAAGAACCTAATTGCATGGGTTTATCACAATCCACGGGTTCTATGGATGCAGCAAAGGACAGCTCACTTGCCCACTTTCTCCACTGCCGACCAATCCGTATGGCTAGGGACATGGCCTCATCAAGAGTTTTATTATACCATAAGATCCTTTATCTTGTCGCAAAGTGCAGAGCAAAATTGACTCCGCAATGCAGGGTTATTCCACTGTAACTCATTAGACCTGTGCAAAAAACTTCTATCAGTGATTTCCCCTGACGTAGGCTTCTAATCTTACCCTCCGCCAGAGGTACCCTATTAGGCCTTAGTCAGACGGGCGTTTTTTCGCGCGATTTGCGGATCGCATGACGGATGCCCATCCGCAAATCGCGTGACCGGTGCGCGCAAGTCGCCCGCAAATCACCCGAAAATCTGCTCCTAGCCGCGTTTCATTAGAAACGGGCCGGAGCTGTCCAGCGCATTGCATTCAATGGAGACGGCAATAGAGCCGCCTCCATTTAAAGCAATGCGCTGCGGGCGAGCCCGGGATGAATTGTCGGTAAGGGCTTAAATATATAAGCCCTTCCCTGCAATTCATCCTAAAATGTGTTAAAATAAAAAAAAATTGTATACTCACCTTCTCCCGGCAGCCGGAGCTCCGCGCGGCCGTCCTGCAGTGGGTGTGAAGGGGGTGTGAGTCAGACCTGCCCCCTGATTGGCTCAGCGCTGAGAGGCAGCAGTCACTCACCCATTCATGAATTCATGAATGGGTGTGTGAGTGAAACCGGCCTCTGATTGGTCAGGGCTGTGACCAATCAGAGGCAGATCATTCAGCAGGCGGGGATTTTAAAGCCCCGCCGGCTGAATAGTGCCGAGAAGCAGTTCAGGAGAACTGACAGCGGCTGCGGCTGGACTCCGGCTGCAGCGGAAAGGTGAGTATACAATTTTTTTTTTATTTTAACACATTTTAGGATGAATTGCAGGGAAGGGCTTATATATTTAACCCCTTCCCGACAATTCACCCCGCGCACGCCGGCAGCCCATTGCTTTCAATGGAGCGGCTGTATTGCCGCTCTATTAAATTCAATGGGCAAACATCGTTCTTCTCTGCCACAGCTGTTACAGCTGTGGCAGAGAAGAATGATTTGTCTTCTATATGTTCTCAACGGGGTCGGCGCTGCTGCCGCCGGCCCCATTGAGCGCATATACAGAAGAGAACAGGAATCGCAGATCGCAGATAGGTGCGATCTGCGATTTTTTGTTCTATAATTTATCGGACGAGCGCATAAAAAGCGCTCATGTGTCCGATACCATTGCAAAGCAATGGTTTTATAAAATCGCCGGACGCATGCGCATGC
Source organism: Eleutherodactylus coqui (assembly GCF_035609145.1). Taxonomy (NCBI): domain Eukaryota; kingdom Metazoa; phylum Chordata; class Amphibia; order Anura; family Eleutherodactylidae; genus Eleutherodactylus; species Eleutherodactylus coqui. Next base: position 178,189,999 of record NC_089840.1, read on the forward strand.
GCAAATCGCGGCTAAAAACGCCCGTCTGACTAGGGCCTTAGGGTCATTGTAGATCAGGCTCAAAGCTGAAAAAAAGGAATCCACCAACAAAAAAGCCTTAGAGGTGGGAAGTAATGAGAACGTCCAGGCCTGGGGATCACCCTGCAACCTGGAGATTACCAACCCTACATTCTGCATCTCATCACCTGAGGAAAAAGGGCACAGTCTAAAGTACAATTTGCAGGTCTCTTCAAATACAAAAAACTCCTGCCTTTTACCAGTAAAACGATCTGACAGATCCAGCTAAGATTCTTTAACTAAACTCATACCAGCTAAGCAACCTCACTAACTAGATACCTAAGCTGGTTGGATAATGCCTTAATGGTATCTATGATCTTGCATGGAAAAACAAAAACCCACTGAAGAGATATCTGGCTGCTTATTATATCACGTCAGTGTGGCACACCATGCTCAGGGTGACTTTTACAACTGCTGCAGTTGAACAATACCAAGCACTGCAGAACAGTGCGCACCACAGTATACTGAACAGTAACACCGCTCCAAGGAGAAGGAAGCCTGGCCCTAACCTAACAGGGGGTGAAAAGTCCCAGCCTAGGAGCGGAGCAATTGCCTCGATAGAGGTGACCCCATGGTCTTCTTCCTGGGCCCTGATTGTCCCTATAAAGGCTCCTGGAGAAATGAATCCGAACAGCAAAATAAAACTGAAAAGAAAACAGAAATATGCCTGAAAAAGTAAACCACAGCAACTTAACTGAAAGTAGAAAAAAAATGATAAAAAGATAACTCCAGCAGCACTTCTGCCAACAACCTCCACAAGGGATAAATCAGATGCACGTCACTGGATGGAACGGGACCATGATCCACAAATCTTCAAAGTACAAAAAGGCAGGTACCAGGCACCATCAGAAAACGGTGCAGGTTAAAACTCAACCATATCTGGAAGAGTTCCTTTATTGTATGCAACTTCAGAATAATCAAGCAGCAATGTTTCGACCCACAGCAACAACTGGGTCTTTGTCAAGCTACAACCAAGAGACACAGCACCCAGCAGTCTCTGCACATGGTGGATTAACCCTTGTCCTGCATAACAAGGCGACAGGTCTTGGCCTGCGTCGAGGCCATCATGCCACGACACTGTAGCAACCAACAAGCCGCAACAATTTCTTACCTGTTCTTGGGCCATAGGATGTAGTTGGCAGCCAGCGTTAGCACTGGTGGTGACTTCCAGGTAGATGGGCTGGAAAGAAGCATGTGACTACTGCAGCCAATCAGAGGCCACAGAGTTACCATTGGAGCTCCTGGCATCAGTGCACATATAGTTTAGGGATGCAACACCTCTGATTGGCTGCAGCGGTCACATGCTTCCACCCAGCCCATCTACCCATGTGTCAGATAGAGTATCAGGAGAAGTGAGTATACCCTTATTAGTTATTTTAGGCAGGGCACAGATGGAGGGTGCAGGGTTTTGTTTTAATAACAAAACCTCTTTAAAGTATACTGTATCCTACAATGGAGTGCTAAATTAATAATTGTGTTTAGTAAAGTTTTATTATGGCTGAAACAAGCTGTCACTACAGTGCCATCTCATATCATCTACCATTAATCTGTTTCACAAATGGATGCTGCAAAACAGCATGAAACCACTCAAAGGCATGCATTCACATGTAACAGTTATGTTTTTGGCCATGATTTTTATGAAGCTGCTGCAAACCAATGTGACTTTCACAAGACTTTTTGAAAATAATGTAAAACAAACACAACACAACCACATAATTTGATTTATTAACTCCTTTTTCTTACTGGCTAAATATAGCCGCCATTACCTCTGCTTTATAAACCACAAATAAACCACAAATATATTTTGCACGCTGTACATAGATTATCATTAATAAGACGAAATGCCTGACTGTTTCCTATGGTTTTACTACTGTCTAGCAATATTTTATATGTTTACAAATAAGTTACAGTGGGCTATGGTGCATATACTGCATAGACTTGCCAGGGGAACTAAAGGGTAAGCCTGATTACCTTCTTGTGAAATACTGTAATGAAAGTCACCCTGCCTAGGATATCTTCTCTTCAAAAAGAACCATAAAAAAGGGCTTAATTTGCATTCACGAACCAAGCTTTCCATCAATAAGCTATCACGCTAGACATCCACCTAAAAGCTGACAGGTTCATTACTTATCAGAAGTAACATTTGCAGAGCATGCATCCAGCATCCTGGGTCTCATTTACTTGATTATCTTTTATTGCACAAGTCAAGTAAGTAATTATTCTCACCAGGTTGGCCAACTGGGCATATCAACCTGTAGAAAATAATTGTATTCCTCCACTTTATCTGAGCTAGAAACATTTCACAAACACCATTAGGGCGGATTTTGGGAATCCTTCATGCAAATGCTCTAACATCCAGCAGATGAGACACACATTTTGTGAGCCTGAAGCTTAAAATGATTGAATTCAGTTAAACATTTGTGTCATTCTGACATGCCAGCTCCATTGATTCTTTGTGATACAGAATGAGCACAGGGTGACAAGAAGATTTTTCTTACCCATGAAGTAAAATAAAGCAGAAGGGGGTTTCCTTTCTTTGATCCCTGCAAATAAGTAATCATATTTAAGTTCATATTAACATGATATTCTAACTCATCACTGAAATTTAAATTGTACCTCGATTTCAACATTTTTTTAAAATATCTAACAGGTTTACCTTATCTACTCATTTGCTGCTGTTTGCACCCTACTTCAGGTTTCTAAGTTCTGACTTTCAGGTGGTCTTTCACATTTTTCTGCTGTCCTGCTGTTTACAATCCACTTTCAGAGAGGGGGAATGTAGCGAGCCTAACATTGTGCAGTAGTTCACTGTCCTATACTTCCTTTCCCTCACTTCCCATGCTGCATGTCTCTGATCGAATCAGCTGGGAGACAGTACCAGAATGCCTGTCTCTCTTTTTCCCAGGACTATTCAGAAATTCAGAGACATTGTAGCCAAAAATTTAATGGACCCAATATAATGTACACACTGACACATGCATATGTGGTAACACAAGGAGAGGCAGAGATTGTGTAGAATGCAGGCACTGTGTTTGCATATCTGTCATCCTGTGAGTGCAAGGAAGCGGTTTGTGAATATAGTCCGTCACCCACAGCCTAATGTCCCAGTAACTATAGAAGCTTACTACTTAACAAAAGACAGTGGATTGAAGAGGGGCTTGAATGGAAACCCCTATTAGCAGGCACTTCAAACTTGATTTACAGTGGTAAAACTAAGTTAGTGCTGTAATAACTAACTCATCTAATGCCAGTAAGAAATACACAGGAAGAAATCACACTCCTGCAAAAAATTATTTAGGAGGTTTTCTAGGCTTTTTTAAAAATTGATCACCAATCCGCGGGTTAGCTCATCAATATCAGATCAGCAGAGATCAAACAACTGCCACCCCCACCAATGATCTGTTTCTGGAACTAGCACAGCTGCAAAATGTTATGATCAACAGGAAAACAACTATTGCTTCATTATTTTTTCTTACTTCTAAGGCTCAATTCACATCTGCATTAGGGCTTTAGTTATAATTCTATTTCTTTGCTTCATTCTTTTGGACAGAGAAATGGAATTAAAATGGTAATATTTAAAAAATATTTTTTAAAAACCTTATTGAAATCTACAGTGAAAAAATGGATCAGTTTATTTCCCCTTTTATTCCACTATCTGCTCTAAAGGCTTCTTTACATGGGCGTGTTTTAGTCCTGTTATGCAGTTGTGATAATCCCAGACACATAACGGGGCATAACTAAACCACTGATTTTAATGGTTTTGTTTTCATTAGCGGTACTCTCGCCCGTTAATAGTATGGGCGAGATAAGATAGGACTTGTCCTATCTTTCCAGTATCTAACTAATACTACATGTGGTAAAGATAGGATAGAACCTATCTTCCCTTTGTTTGATTCAAACTCGCACGATATATGTCGGAGTTTGAATACTCCAGAAAAAAAATTGTCCATGTACAACTGCGATCCATCGCAGTGAGTGTAGTAATACATATGGATATGTGAAAAAGCCCTAAAGTCATGACTGAAGCTCTAGCCCAGTTGTGAACTAAGCCTATAGGTACCTTTACAGTGGACAATATTCACCCGAATAATCACTCAAATGACTGATTTCTGGGGATTTTGGCCCCTGACAGGGCACTGAGCGAGAAGTCACTCAGATATCCCTAGTCACTCTGTTTCAGCTCACCAAAAAGAAATTACTGTTGAGCAGCTTCTTGCTCAGTGTAAGCAGGATTCACTCAATCCATGAGTAACACCTGTGCACTGTGAATAGAGAATGATCTCAAGCTTGCTCCATCTTGATTCACTTGAATAACTATGGTTATTGCATTAATATATAGGAAGCTATCCGGAGTTTCTTAGCATTCCAAATAAAGGAGGTCACTTAGTTTTGGAGTTTAGATATTATCGAATCTGGGATAGGGTTAGGGATAGGAGGTAGAGATGAACGAGCATACTCGTCCGAGCTTGATGCTCGTTTGAGTATTAGGGTACTCGAGATGCTCGTTACTCGAGACGAGCACCACGCGGTACTCGAGTCAATTCCATTTCCTTCCCTGCATGTTTAGCACCATTTTCTGGCCAATAGACATGCAGGGAAGGCATTACAACTTCCTCCTGTGACATTCCAGGCCTATCCCACCCCCCTACAGTGAGTGGCTGGTGAGATCAAGTAACCGCCGAGTACTTAAAGCGGCTGCGGCACGCCTCAGACACACATTGGGAGAGATCAGGGAGAGTGCTGCTGTTGATATAGGGAAAGTGGTAGTGTAGGTTCCTGTCTTCAAGAACCCCAACAGTCCTTCTTAGGGCCACATCTGACCGTGTGCATTACTGTTGCAGCTGCTGGGAGCAGTTTTGCATCAAAATTGTTTTTTTTCATTTCGGGCTGTGCAGGCTATTACAGCTATAGCGTTCTAAGTCTGCAGTCTGTAATACAGAGTATAGGGAAAGTAGTGCTGAGACAGGGACAGCGGTAGTGTAGGATCCTGTCTACAAGAACCTCAACGGTCCTTCTTAGGGTTACCTGTGACTGTGTGCATTTTACAGGTTGTCTGGTGGGAGTTGTAGTGCATCACTATTGCAGAGCCAGACCTTTTTGCAGCCTTCCGTATCATTTTTTTCTGGCTGCAGTTTGCGTTACATTACCGCTGTCAGCCTCCATCTGTATGCCAATAATTCCATAATTTTTTACACCGGTCTGTGTCTGCCGTGAACTTCACTCACAGCCACTGATAGAGGGAAAGTCATATACACGTTATATAGCCTGTATTCTTTTTCAAAAAACTTTAAAACAAAGCTCCTTCTTACGGCTACCTCTGATCGTCTGACGTTTACTGGGTGTCTGGTGGGAGTTGCAGTGCATCAGTATTGCACAGCTAGGCCTGTTTGCAGCCTTCCATTTTCTTTGTTTCTGCCTGGAGTTAGCGTTACAATACCGCTGTCAGCCTCCAACTGTATGCCAATAATTTCATAATTTCTTACGCCAGTCTGTGTCTGTTGTGAACTTCACGCACAGCGTACGGCCACAGCCACTGATAGAGGGAAAGTTATATACACGCTATATAGCCTGTATTCTTTTTCAAAAAATTAAAAAAAAAACTTCTTCTTACAGCTACCTCTGACCGTCTGCATTTTACAGGTTGTCTGGTGGGAGTTCTAGTGCATCCCTACTGCCCGGCTAGGGCTGTTTGCAGTCTTCCATATTCTTTGTTTCTGCCTGGAGTTAGTGTTACAATACCGCTGTCAGCCTCCAACTGTACGCAAATAATTCCATAATTATTTACACCGCTCTGTGTCTGCTCTATTCGTAATCCACCATACTGAGGGGTAGGGCTCGAGGACATGGACGTGGATGCCGGCTAGGACGATGAGCTCCAAGTGAGGGTGTGGGCATAGGCCGAGTTCCTGGTCCAGGAGAATCACAGCTGGCTGCTGCGGGATTAGGAGAGAGGCAAGTTTCTAGGGTCCCCAGCTTCATATCACAATTTATGGGTCCACGTGGTAGACCTTTACTACAAACAGAGCAGTGTGAGCAGGTCCTGTCGTGGATGGCAGAAAATGCATCCAGCAATGTATCGACCACCCTGTTTTCTACGCCGTCCACTGCTGCAACTCTGAATCGCTGCTACTCCTCCTTCCTCCCAGCCTCCTCACTCCATGAAAATGACACATTCTGATGAGCAGAAAGACTCCCAGGAACTGTTCTCGGGTCCCTGCCCAGATTGGGAAAAAATGGTTCCTCTCTCACCTGAGGAGTTTGTCGTGACCGATGCCCAACCCTTGGAAAGTTCCCGGGGTCCGGGTGATGAGGCTGGGGACTTCCGGCAACTGTCTCAAGAGCTTTTAGTGGGTGAGAAGGACGATGATGATGAGACACAGTTGTCTGTCAGTGAGGTAGTAGTAATTTCAGTAAGTCTGAGGGAGGAGCGTACAGAGGATTCGGAGGAAGAGCCGCTGGACAATGAAGTGACTGACCCCACCTGGTTTGCTAAGCGAACTGAGGACAGGTCTTTAGAGGGGGAGGCAAGTGCAACAGCAGGACAGGTTGGAAGAGGCAGTGGGGTGGCCAGGGGTAGAGGCAGGGCCAGAGCGAAGAATCCCCCAACTGTTTCCCAAAGCACCCCCTCGCGCCAAGCCACCGTGCAGAGGCCTAGGTGTTCAAAGGTGTGGATGTTTTTCAGTGAGAGCGCAGATGACCGACGAACAGTGGTGTGCAACCTGTGTCGCACAAAGATCAGCCAGGGAGCCACCAATACCAGCCTCACCACCACCAGCATGTGCAGGCATATGATGGCCAAGCACCCCACAAGGTGGGTCGAAGGCCATTCACCGCCTCCGGGTTGCACCACTGCCTCTCCCCCTGTGCCCCAACCTGCCACTCAGATCCAACCCCCCTCTCAGGACACAGGCACGAGCGCCTCCCGGTCTGCACCCACACCCTCACCTCCGCTGTCCTCTACCCCATCCAGCAATGTCTCTCAGCGCAGCGTCCAGCTGTCGCTAGCGCAAGCCACGCACCCGCACACTCAAGCGTTAAACGTGCACATTGCCAAATTAATTAGCCTGGAGATGCTGCCGTACAGGCTTGCGAAAACTGAGGCTTTCAAGAACATGATGACGATGGCGGTCCTACGCTACTCGGTCCCCAGTTGCCACTATTTTTCCCGGTGTGCCGTCCCAGCCCTACACCAGTACATCCCCCGCAACATCAATCGTGCCCTCACCAACGAGGTTACTGGGAAGGTTCACTTAACCACGGACACGTGGACAAGTACTGGTGGGCAGGGCCACTATATCTCCCTGACGGCACATTGGGTGAATTTGGTGGAGGCTGGGACCGAGTCAGAGCCTGGGACCGCACACGTCTTACCCACACCCAGAATAGCGGGTCTTTCCTCGGTTCTGGTATCTGCGGCAGTCTATGCCACCTCCTCTAAACCTCCCCCTCCTCCTGCTCCTCCTACCTAACCTCTACCTCTCAATTAAGAAATGTGAGCAGCACGTCGCCAGCAGTCGGTGTAGCGTGGCGCGGCAGCACAGCGGTGGGCAAGTGTCAGCAGGCCATGTTGAAACTACTCAGCCTAGGTGACAAGAGGCACACTGCTCCCAAACAGTTGCAGGGTCTGACAGAGCAGACCGACCTCTGGCTTTCGCCGCTGAGCCTCCAATCTGGCATGGTCGTGTGTGACAACAGCCGTAACCTCGGCAGCCTCATACATGTGCCATGCCTGGCCAACGCCTTCAATCTGGTGGTTCAGCAGTTTCTGAAAAACTACCTGCACTTGTCTGACCTGCTCGGCAAGGTGCGCTATGTCTGCGCACATTTCCGCCAGTCCACCACGGACGCTGCCACCCTGAGGACCCTGCAACATCATTTTAATCTGCCAGAGCACCGACTGCTGTGCGACGTGCCCACACGGTGGAATTCTACGCTGCACATGTTGGCCAGACTCTATGAGCAGCATAGAGCAATAGTGGAATACCAACTCCAACATGGACGGCGAAGTGGTAGTCAGCCTCCCAAATTCTTTACCGAGGAGTGGGCCTGGATGGCAGATATCTGCCAGGTCCTCGGAAACTTTGAGGAGTCTACCCAGATGGTGAGCGGCGACGCTGCAATCATTAGCGTAACCATCCCGCTGTTACGCCTGCTGAGGAGTTCGCTGCAAGGCATAAAGGCCGACGCTTTGCGGTTGGAACAGGAGACGGGGGATGACAGTATGTCGCTTGATAGCCAGACCACCCTCATGTCTATATCTCAGCGTGTTTTGGAGGAGGAGGAGGAGGAGGAGGGGAGGAGCAGGAGGAGGAGGAGGAGGGGGAAAAGACAGCTGGGCACACTGCAGAGGGTTCCCATGCTGCTTGCCTCTCATCTGTTCAGCGTGTATGGCCTGTGGAGAAGGAGGAGCCTGAAAGTGATCTTCCTAGTGAGGACAACCATGTCTTGCGTACTGGCACCCTGGCACACATGGCTGACTTCATGTTAGGCTGCCTTTCTTGTGACCCTCGCGTTAGACGCATTCTGGCCAACACAGATTACTGGGTGTACACCCTTCTCGACCCACGGTGCAAGGAGAACCTTTCCACTCTCATTCCCGAAGAGGAAAGGGGTACGAGAGTGATGCAACACCACAGGGCCCTGGTGGACAAACTGATGGTAAACTTCCCATCTGACAGCGCTAGAGGCAGAAGGCGCAGTTCCGAGGGCCAAGTAGAAGGGGAGGCGCGGAGATCAGGCAGCATGTTCAGCGCAGGCAGGGTAACACTCTCCAAGGCCTTTGCCAGCTTTATGGCTCCCCAGCAAGACTGTGTCACCGCTCCCCAGTCAAGGCTGAGTCGGAGGGAGCAGTGTAAAAGGATGGTGAGGGAGTACGTAGCCGATTGCACGACCGTCCTCCGTGACGCCTCTGCTCCCTACAACTTCAGGGTGTCGAAGTTGGACACGTGGCCTGAACTCGCGCTGTATGCCCTGGAGGTGCTTGCTTGTCCTGCGGCTAGCGTCTTGTCAGAGAGGGTGTTTAGTGCGGCTGGGGGAATCATCACGGATAATTCCAAGGCCTTTGCCAGCTTTATGGCTCCCCAACAAGACTGCGTCACCACTCCCCTGTCAAGGCTGAGTTGGAGGGAGCACTGCAAAAAGATGGTGAGGGAGTACATAGCCGATCGTACCACCTCCTCCTCCTGGTTGGGGTCAGGGGATCAGCACTGGGCATCATGTATTTGCTGTCGTGTTACCACAGTTGTCTGATACACTGGTTTGGGCAAAAGAAGGGAGCGTTACTGCATTAATGAGACGTTCAATGCTGTGCTAGCATCGAGGTCCGCTTCATGCCTACGATTGCTGAAGCTGTTGGCCGAGGCCTATGTCCCGGGGGAACTGCAAGTACGCCAGGTTGGGCCTGTGGAACTTTTTCCTGGCTAACCCAGTCATTGGAGCGGTGAAAAAAAACATAACTAATTTAATGAGCCCGTTGCAGATGAACTAGCATCGAAGTACGCTTCATGCCTACGATTGCTGAAGCTGTTGGTCGAGGCCTAGGTCCCAGGGGAACTGCAAGTACGCAAGGTTGGACCTGTGGAACTTTTTCCTGGCTAATCCAGTCATTGGAGCGGTGAAAGAAAACGTAACTGATTTAATGAGCCCGTCGCAGATGAACTAGCATCGAAGTCCGCTTCATGCCTACGATTGCTGAAGCTGTTGGCCGAGGCCTATGTCCTCGGCGCTGTGTAAGTCTGCCATGTTTGGGCACTGTAATTTCTTCATGTTTATTACTTTCTTTTAGTTCCTTCTGCTCGCCTATGCTGGGGGTGCACACAGACTTCCCATCACGGTGTTTGACCTGTCTGGCACAAAGACACTGACTGACTTGGCTAGGGGGCAGAGTGCAGATGGCTTTCCCCTTGCGGTGTCGATTGAGCTATCCGACACCTAGACAGAATGAATACTGTGTGGGCACCTGGATTCCCCATAGCTATGTAACTCATGCCCACGTTTGCAGCTCCTGACGGAGGTTGGCACTTTATTGGAATGAAGATCGAACATCTCTTTCTCATTGATTCTCAACTGCATTGTGGGCTGTCGCCCCCCCTTTTACAGAAGGTCGCTACCTGGCCCTGCCAACTCTCTGCAGTGTGTGCCTCCGGTTCCTCCTCATGGCAGACGCACTTGGAAATAGACATGAGGGTGGTGTGGCTATGAAGCGAGTGTGTGGCATGAGGGCAGCTGAAGGCTGCGCAGGGACACTTTTGTCTGCGCTGTGGACGCTGGGTCATGCGGGGGGGTTAGGCAGCATGTAACCCAGAAGAAGAGGCAGCGCTGTGACCAGCAGGCAGTGATTGTGCTTGGTTGGAGGTAGTGTGGTGCTTAGCTAAGCTGTGCCTTGCTAATAAGGGTTTGTCCGAAGTAAAAATTGCATTACCTATGGTGTGTTCACATGTCCGTGCTTTACAGGTGTGTGCCTGCAAAGATAGGACATGCGTGCACCATATAAAATGCACGCATTGTTATCACTGGAGCCACAGCTGCTGCCGGCGGCTCCATTTAAAACAATGGTCTGCCGACACCCCTGCATTCTTTTTCAGAGAAGGGCTTTACATTTAAGCCCTTTCCTCAAAAAGAAAAATTGTAGTGTAAAAAAAAATAATAAAAAATATACTTACCTGTCCGTCGCTGCCGTGACAACCGTGGGGATGAAGAACACATCTGCCGCATCCTCGCCTGCTGAAAGAGCTGAATGTGATTGACTGAGGTGCTCAGCCAATCACAGCCAGCCCTCGCCCCTCATTCATTCGGGGAGAGCTGCCTGTGATTGGCTGAGCACCTCAGCCAATCACATTCAGCTCTTTCAACAGACAGGGATTTTAAATTAACTAATTAAGGAAGGTGAGGATTAACTCATTAAGGACGGTGAGGATTTCCTTGACAGAGCAGAAGAAAGTCTTCAAAATGTTGAAGGAAAATAAATGTCCAGTGTACCTGCAAAAGCAGAGGAATGAAAGCATGTGACCGAAAGAAGTAGGAGGATCAGGAGTAAGTCAGCACCCATACTGCTCGGGAACTGATACCAGGTTCTCATGCAGGGGGGCCTGGTAATAGTTCCTGAGCAGAAGGAGAAAGAGGTACAGCAAGAAATGACTCTACCCACAAAGAACAGAGCAGAGGAGAAAGAGGTACAGCAAGAAATGACTTTACCCACAAAGAACAGAACAGAAGAAAAAGAGGTACAGCAAGAAATTACTCCACCCACAAAAACTGTTTAGTAAGCACGCAGTTTGAATGGAGAGAAAGAAGTGCTATTGTGAAGAAGAAAAGGAGAGTGGTGGTTGTGGGGGATGTCTATTGAGAGGAACAGAAGCTGCTGTCTGCAGACCTGATACCTCACAAGAGGTGTGCTGTCTTCCAGGTGCACAAATCAAAGATGTGTCTGATAGGCTGCCAAGACACTTCAGTCCTACAGAACACCACCCATTCCTAGTTTTATGAAGTCGTGGTTGATTTAGATTCTCCTCAGAATGCATGTACCGATGTCCCTCTGCAGAATGTGCCACCCGTCCCACTCTCCTCACGTTTTATCCTTAAAGGTAACTCCCCTTTTTATTCAAATTTACTCCCAGACTGGAGGTTGCAGCCTCTTCTTAACCTTAAAGGCATGCTCCCTCTCTGCAGTCATAGCCGCTTCCGTATTTACTTTACAGCCTTTCAGTATGTACACACATAAGTTAGTTAGATTCTCCTCAGTATATACACACGGAGGTGAGGTAGATTCTGCTCAGTACACAGATCTTTTTCCTAGGCTTTATGGTTTCTGTGAAAAGGTCTATCTCATTATTCATTTTCATTATCTCATTTTCATACAGTTTTTCACACTTATAGATTAATATTGAAGTTGCAGCCACTTTACTTTTCCTATTTAGGACCTAAAGAATGGTTGTGCCACATTTCACCTTTGTGCGCTACAGTTGTGTGTTATATAGTTTGTATGACACCTGAAAGTTAGAGAATTAGATTAGGTACATAACATAGGGAGTCACTTTTTCACTTAGAATTAAATAATCAAGTTGTGATCCTTTAACTTTTTTTTTATTTAGGACCTAAAGAATGGTTGTGCCAAATTCACATTTGTGCGGTACAGATGTGTGATATTAGTTACATTACATAGGGGGCCACTTGCTTTCGTACTTATAATTTAATAATTAAGTTGTGACCCCTTTATTTTACTAATTTGGACCTAAACAAAGGTAATGCCAAATTTCAAGTTTGTATGACAGCGGGAAGTTAGAGAATTAGATAAGGCACATAGCATAGGGTGTCACTTACTTTTGCACTTAGAATTAAATAATCAAGTTGCGATCCCTTTACTTTTCCCATTTACGACCAAAGAAATGGTCATGCCAAATTTCATGTTTGTGCAATACAGATTTGTGTTATTAGTTGCATTATATAGGGGGTTACTTACTTTTGCGCTTAGAATAATGAAGTTGCATCCCCTTTCATTTTCCTACTTAAAACCTAAAGAAAGGTCATGCCAAATTTCAAGTTTGTACGACATCGAAAAGTTAGATAATTAGATTGAGTACATAACATAGGGGGTCACTTACTTTTGCACTTAGACTTATTAATCAAGTTGTGACCCCTTTACTTTTCCTACTTAGGACCTAAAGAATGGTTGTGCCAAATTTCATGTTTGTGCGACTCAGGAAAGTTAGAGAATTAGTGGCGAATCAGTCAGTCAGTAAGGGCTTTTGCCTTTATATATATAAATGCAGATTGCTGCAACCATAGTGACAGTGAGCAGATTAAAATTAAAAGGAAAAAGATAAGAAATGTGAAAATTGCAATGTTTTTTAAAAGTTCATCTCCTAAAATCCAAATAAAAAGTGATCAAATATTTTGTCTGCACCACAAAATGGTAACAATGAAAATGTAATCTTATCCTACAGAAACCAAGCCCTCAAACAGCTTTGTAAATGGAAAAAAAAATGGTTCTCTAAATACGGTGATGAAAAATTCTTTTACTAAGCCAAAATAGTTAGGCATAGAAAAAGCCATGCAAATTTGGTATCACCGTAAAAATGCTGACCCACAGAATAAAGTTGATGTTATATTTATACAACTTGGTGAATGCAATAGAAACTAAACCACTTTGGGGTCACTTTTGAAGGAGCTCTGCAAATGTGTCATGGCATCCAAAAATTATTCCAGCAAAATCTGCTATTTTCCTATTGAGCCCTACTATGCATTCAAACTGTAATTTATGTCCACATGTGGGGCATTTCTGTACACAGGAGAAATTGAGTAGCAAATTTTGCTGTGCTTTTTCATATGTAGGAGATTAGGACTGACTGAAAGACAATGGTAATGGTGCAACGTTCTACGCTAGAAATTACTTAAGACTTCCTTTACACTCACTTTTTAATGGTATTTTGTGACCAAATACTACTTTTTCCTGTCTGAGCTCTATCATATGCTCCAACAGCAGCTTTCATGCACATACGGTGCATTTTTTTACTAGGGAAAAATAAGGGAACAAATTGTGGGATGATTTTTACCCATTCAGAAAGTAAAAAAAAAATAGAGCCTAATCTATGTTTTTGAAAAATTGTATTTAATTTTCAGAGCCCAATTCTGAAACATTTGTCGGGTCAAAACATTCAGTATACCTCTTTAGGCATTGTTCACACGAGCATTGTTTTGCTGGTATCTATGCTGCTCAAAACGCAGTGCTGCACAGATATGCAGAAAAACGTGTGACTGAAGCTCCGTGTCAATTGCTTCCAATGGGGCTCCCTCTGCTGCCGCAGCCACATTAAAAGCAATGGGCTGCAGGCATCCCCCGTAGTGATTTTCGGAGAAGGGCTATAAATATAAGCCTTTCCCTAAAAATCATCCCTAGTTATTGGTTCCGTTCCCTGTGTGTCTGACTTCGGTCCTGCTCCAGTGAAAGTTACCCAGTCTCGATCCAGCTCTTCCTGTGTTCTGCGGTTTTCCTGTCATGTTGTGTTATTCTTTTGGCCAAGCCTGTCGGTACTAGTAAGTTGTCATCTGCATAGGTATGGCGGTTACTTCCTGTCCTGCCACTAGGCAGCGTAGGGTCAGTGTTGGTGGCCTGGACCTGTCCACCTTTGGGGATACCTCCAGGAAGGGACATTGTCGTGGGTAAGTGTCAGGGAGTAACATAGTACTGTAACATAATAACTGGCCCCAAAAAATATTTTCCTGCGTTTTTTTGAGGTGGGATTCACAGTGTGAATGGAGTCCTACAATACGATTACTGGTCAGATTCGTGACCTGGTCGGGATGGTTCAGGCCCTGTCGGAGGGTCTCAGCCATCATGAGCAGCGGTTGGTTGTGCCCGCTGATCCAGTACCTGAACCTAAATGCCCATTACCCAAGGTGTTCTTGGGGGAAAGGAAAAAATTTGTTGTCTTCCGGGAGGCTTGTAAGCTGTTTTTTCGCTTGCGGCCTCGTTCCTCTGGGTAAGAGCCCCAACAGGTGGGGATTGTTATGTCTCTGCTCAGAGAAGGGCCTCAGTCATGGGCCTATTCTTTACCAGCTGATTCTGCTTGTCTGCAGTCAGTAGACTCTTTGTTCATTGAGCTTTGGAATATTTTTGATGAACCCGATCGTGCAGGTTATGCAGTCAGTAAGTTGTTGGCCCTACCCCAGGGGCGCCAGTCGGCAGAAGAATATTGCTCTAGTTTCAGGCAGTATTCAAGTGAATCTGCATGGAACGACTATGCGCTCAAAGATTTGTTTTTGGTAGGCCTGTCTGATGAAGTAAAAGATCTATTGCTGTCCCATCCGTCACCCTCTACTTTGAATCAGGCTATGGAATTGGCAGTCAGAACTGATCGTAGACTCAGGTCTAGAAGGGAACCTAAGCTAGAGTACCGTCAAGAATGTGGTGCTAAGTCTCTGGTGACTTCTACAGCCTGTACCCCATTGTCAACCCCCGGAGCTGATGGTATGGAAGTGGACCGGTTGAGTCCTGAAGAATGGAGGCGGTTCCGAGTTCCAAACTAACTCTATCCCTACTGCGGCAAGGCTGGTCATCGCATCGCATCCTGCCAGGAAAGGCAGATACGGAAGCAGCAGGAAAAACTTCAGCTCCTAGGTGACTGTCGGGAGGGACATCTAGGAGGTCAGGTACTCCCTAAATTACTGGTACCTTGTAGTGTGTCTTAGAAGGCTTTTCACAGGGTGGAACAGGCATTTATTGATTTTGGGTTGGCCACAAATCTTATCCATTTGCAGTTCGTAAGACCACTGTTATCAAGTTTTACCGCATTAGGTTTGCCAATCCACTTTACCAGTATCGATGCAACCCCTCTGTCCTCAGGGGTAGTGCATTGGAGGACACCAAAACTTCAGTTCATGGTGGGCCCATTACATTTGGAGGTTATTTCATTTCAGGTCATGAAGAAGATGTTCGTGGATATCGTTCTGGGATTGCCGTGGCTAAGGACGTACAATCCTCAGTTAGATTGGACTACTCTGGAGCTAGTTCGGTGGGCAGGCTGCTGTCAGGATCATCTAGTGCCTGTTACATTGTGCTCCACCGATACTATTAGCATTTCGGACTATTTACAGGATTTTCAAGATGTGTTCTTTAAGAAGCTTTCTGAGGTATTACCCCCACACTGCGAATGGGATTGTAGGATTGATCTTGTCCCGGATAGTCCCATCCCTAAGGGGGCCATATTTAATCTGTCAGGTCGGGAGCACGAGGCTCCTAAATCCTATATTTCAGAGGCTTTAGCCAAGGAACATATCAGACCATCATAGTCACCTGCTGGAGCAGGCCTATTTTTTGTTGAAAAGAAAGATGGGTCGTTGCGGCCTTGTGTTGACTATCAGGCTTTAAACAAGATCACCATTAAAAAATCAGTGCTCGCTCCCTCTGATCCCTGATCTGTTGAATCAAGTGGTGCGAGCACGCTGGTTCTCTAAGCTTGACCTTCAGGGGGCTTATAATTTTATACGTATTAAGTCTGGTGATGAGTAGAAAACTGGGGCACTTTGAGTGTCTGGTTATGCCCTTCGGGTTATGCAATGCCCCTGCGGTTTTTCAGGGGTTTATGAACACGGTCTTCCACAATTATCTAGGGGTTTTTATGGTTGTCTATTTGTATGACATTTTGGTGTACTCGTCAGATTGGGAAACGCATGTCAGACATCTCAATTTGGTGTTAGAGTGGCTACGGGAGTACCAATTGTATGTTAAATTGGAGAAGTACTCAGTTTGGGTCTAACGCGTCATTCCTTGGGTATATCGTTACTCCAACGGAGGTGTGTATGAAGTCAGACAAGGTTGCGGCAATCGCACAATGAGCTAAACCAGATAATTTGAAAGCTCTTCAGCGCTTTCTTTGATTGCCAACTTTTACAGAAAATTTATTAAAAATTTTTCCGTGATTGCACAACCGCTGACTGATCACATGAAAAAAAGAGCGGACGTGACATTGTGGTCTCCTGAAGCTTTAGAGGCGTTTGAGCAACTTAAGAGGGCTTTTTCCACCGTTCCGGTGCTTGTTCAGCCGGACCCTCAGAAGCCCTTTTTCGTGGAAAGAGATGCTTCAGAGGTTGGTGTGAGGGCAGTCCTCTCCCAGGAATTGGGGGGCCTTTCAGGGTATAGTCCATGTGCCTTCTTTTCCCGTAAATCCAGTAGCGCCGAGCGCAACTACTATGTTGGGAAGAGGGAACTGATGGCAATAAAATGGGCATTTGAGGAATGGCGTCATCTTCTGGAGGGGGCTCGACACCAGGTGACAGTCTTCACCGATTACAAGAACTTAGTGTATCTTGAGAATGCTAAGCGTCTTAATGCACGGCAAGCCAGGTAGGCGGTTTTCTTCTTGAGATTCAATTTTACAATCAAGTACCTGTCGAGAGATGAAAATGTGAATGCTGACGCCCTCTCCCACAGTTTCGAAACTCCAGAGGTTAAGGATTCTTCTCTGGAAGGCATCCTCCCACCCGGTTTCATGGTGGCAGCCCTGACACAGAACCTTCCGGCTCATTTTCAGGAATATTAACAAGAAGCCCCAGAGGGGGTTCCTGCAGGTAAGTTATTTGTACCTATGTCTCTGCTGTTGTTGAAGAGTCTCATTCCTCCATTTTTGCAGGGCATCCGAGGGTCCAGGGGACTCTTCAGTTATAGGCCCGGGAGTTCGTAAATCGTTGCTCTTTTACAAGGTTGTTCCACCATTTTGGTAGTTGTTGATAGGTTCTCGAAAATGGCCCATTTTGTTGTTTTGAAAAAATTGCCGTCTGCCGCTGAATTAGTGAAGATTTTCATTAGAGAGATTATAAGATTGCACGGAATACTGGTCAATATAGTTTTGGATCGGGGGGTGCAATTTGTGGCCCAATTTTGGAGGGCCTTCTGTAAAAACTTGGGAACATCTGTCTTTCTCATTAGCATTTCATCTGCAGAGGAATGGGCAAACGGAACTTAAAAATCAAGACCTAGTACAATACTTGCGTCTTTTTGGGGGGCGAGAAGGTCAGTCGGTGAGTAGAGTTTTTACCTTTGGCCGAATTTGCCATAAATAATCGTATCAGTTCTGCGACAGGGGTGTCACCTTTCTTCTGTGTGTTCTGTTGGCATCCCTGGTTTCTTACTTCCAATCCATTACCTACAGCTTGCCCCGCTGTTGATGTTGTTACTAGTGAGTTACGGGAGGTCTGGAATGGTGTGCACAAGAATCTGGAGGAAGCAAGTGGTTGTATGCAACTACGTAGTTGTAAAAGGTCCCCTGTGTCAGAGTCATTTGAGGTCGGTCAGAAGGTCTATCTGTCCACGAAGAATTTAAAATTGAAGCTCCCCTCGGTAAAGCTTGCGCCGCGTTTCATCGGTCCTTTTGCCATAACGCAAGTCATTGATTCTCTAGCTTATGAGTTGGACTTACCGAGTTCTTGGAGGGTGCATAGGGTGTTTCATAAATCCCTTTTGAAGTTGTTTATCCCTCTGGTTTTCCTGTCGTGTTGGGTTATTCTTTCGGCCTAGCCTATCGGTACTAGTAAGTTGTCATTTGCATAGGTACGGTGGTTCCTTCCTGTCCTACCTGTGCACACTACTAGTACTGTAACATTACGATTTTTTTAAAAGGGGGGAGGAAAAAGCGAAATTGGGAAAAAAAGGGCCGCATCCTTAAGGGGTTAATGGACAAAATGTATAAATGATCTGGAATGTAAAAAGTGTGTATTGTATTTTACAGGTAATGCAGCACTGACACTATGTATATGTGTTTGTATAGCATGGAGTGGCTGGATAGTGTAGTGACATAATAGGGGAAATTGGAGTTCAAAACCTGCCTTAGTTATATTGTGAAGATGTAATTTGGTTCAAAAACAGTTGCTTTTATATAAGGAGGTGAATGGGGGAGGTGTTAATGGAGAATAATCCATATAATTATTGAAATTTGATATTGATTGAATAGACAGTTGAATTGAAATGATTATTATTTATGTGCATTATTAGTTTTGGATTCCTATATTAAACTATTGATAACATATCAGTGGAATTCTCTGTTTCTCATCATCCGTCTTTCAAGTTGGCTTAGTAAATGATTTTCCTGTGTAATTATATTCCATTGCTAGGGAATGGGGCCCATTTTCTTTTCTTGGCCATCAGATACAGGCCGTTTTAATGACGTTTAAAAAATGCAAAACCAGGACTTTACTAATATAACTAGCAACATCTGAATATAGTAGGGACACTTTCTGGCAGGAAATCAGATTTTTAAAAATTTCATTTTTCTTTTCTGTGCTTTGCTTGTATAGACTCTTCTTTAAAGTGTGATGTACAGTATTATTGTATGGGATACAACCCTACAGACACATGCTTAAAAAAACTAGTAGACAATTAGTGTAAAGTTAAATTGGTAGCATGAGTGAAAACAATGGACACTTATTTCCTGTAATGGTAGCACTCTTGTCCATTGGTTATGTCTGGTCATGCAGCTCAACAGTATTTAAAAAGTGAAATGGAGGCACGTTGACAAGAAGTGCACATCTGTTTCTATAAAGTATATACTCAAAGTAATCCGATACTTTTAGTAACAGTTGTGAATGAGTTTACAGTTAGTGTGATAGACCATCCATATGAAACTTGTTAAAGGCAATAAAACCATCAATTGCATTGGTGAAGTCTGATTGTTTTACCCATGGTCATCAAAGTTTTGTAAATAATTGCAGTGCACCACTGACTATGTTTCTCATAAAGAAAATCTATTATCCTAGCAGAAACATCACCCAAATTTATGAACTTGTACAGTACCTGACATTAATAAAAATGAATGCCATCTCAACAGAGGTGCAGTAGAGTTTTCACTTGAACATAGCTGTTTTACAACCAGAGACATTGTTTATGATGACATTTTATGTTGTTATAAATTTGTGTATGCTTGGTCAAGTGCTATGATTTACTCTGATATATTTTTGTTCTCAGTTTGGAAACTGCAAATACACAAAATTATAAAAATATGATCAAGGACAGAGCAAAAGTGAAGGATTTAATGTAAAAAGGAAAATCAGAAAAAAGAAAACTCAGCTATTAATACAATGATAAGATAGTATCTGACAATATCAAACCATTTAAGACATGAACATCATAACCTCTATAATGTACTTCTACAAGATAATTCTTAACTACTACTCAACTACTAATTAAAGGATAGACTAATGAGGTCATGATCTGTATGTTCACTAATCCTAGCATCCATTAATGTATATACTTCTGAATACAAAAAAAACTAATCACAGAAGCAGTTTAGTTTAATTTTCCACCAGTAGCCCTTCACAGAGTAGACTACTAATTAAAAGTAATACATTTTATTTCTGGTTCTTTTTAAAAACATACACACATAAGGGCACACTAAGCAATCCAGTTTAGAAGGTAATGGGTTCAAGACCCTCTGAATTGCTATGAACGAACACTATTGAACATACAATCGATCAAACATACATTCCGTAAATGCCAATACCCTATGGGAAGATTTGCGCTTAACAATATCCCATCAGTGTTTGGTCTATAAATACTAGCCTCCAATTTGAAGACTTCATCAGAGGCATATTTAGGTCGAATAGGTAAGAGTGTGAAATGTCTTTGTGCAACTTCTCTTATTATTTGAAGTTCTGATGGCAGGAACTTATTAGTTCACACACATTAGGAGTATATAGATATAGTTGGATCTCTAGTAGAGATGAGCGTGCACACTCACTAAGGGCAATTACTCGAGCGAGCATTGCCCTTAGCGAGTACCTGCCAGCTCGGAAGAAAAGATTCGGCTGCCGGCGCGGGGAAGCGGTGATTTGCAGGAATGAGCAGGAGGGAGGGGGGGGGGAGAGAGGGAGAGAGAGATCTCCCCTCCTTTTCCCGTTTCCCCCCGCTCTCCCCCACCGCTCTCCGCCCCTCGCTGGCACCTGAATCTTTTCTTCCGAGCGAGCAGGTACTTGCTAAGGGCAATGCTCGCTCGAGTTATTGCCCTTAGCGAGTATGCTCGCTCATCTCTAATCTCTAGTGTTTAGATGTTTGAGCTCTGATGTTTAATTAATCTTCGACATGTTTCAACGCAAATGTTGCAGATCATCAGGAAAACACTGAGCCCATTGAACAGGTGACAAGGATGTTAGATGATGATCTCAGACATACAAGGAGGTCTGTAATGGCCAACCAACATACAGGGCATTTATACCCATGCCTTTATACTTATGTTTACAATAAACAGCATGTCCTCCTGAGAAAAAATACATTTGTATTGTTCTTTTTAATTTGTAATAATTTATGGGTGGAGTACGCAAGTAGCCAGACACAAATACTGCAGGGATTTTGCTTATCAGCACGGATATCCTCTCAGATGTAGAGAGGTTCTATGCCTAATGTAAACTGAAGATAACTCAGTCTACTAATATTTCTCCATCTTCTTGGTGGTCTCGTTATTCCAAGGTAGAACAGGAGAATTGTAATCTAGATCAGATATCAAGATTTTTCTTGCCTGAGAGCTGCCCTTGATTGGTCCCTGTGCTGAGCCAATCAGAGGCAGCACTCACTCACCCATTCATGAATTCATGAATGGGTGAGTGAGAGCTGCCTCTGATTGGTGAGGCTCCGACCAATCAGAGGCAGCTCATTCAGCAGGCGGGGATTTTAAATCCCCACCTGCTGAATACTACAGAAAGCAGTTCAGGAGAACTGCCGGCCAGACGCGGCTGAACTCCGGCTGCAGCGGAAAGGTGAGTATATATATATATATATATTTTTTTTTTTTTACACATTTTAGGATGATTTTCAGGTAAGGGCTTATATTTTTAAGCCCTTCCCGAAAATTCATCCCGCGCGTCGCCGGCAACCCATTGCTTTCAATGGAGCCGGCTGTATTGCCGGCTCCATTGAATTCAATGGGCTAACATCGTTCTTTTCTGCCACAGAAGACCTCGGAGCCCGAAATACAGCCCTGCATGTTGCTCCTCGCCTGCCCTATCCATTTCTGTGTTTTTACATGACTTTGGTGATTTGCTAAGATTTTCACAAATGAAAACCTTAGCGGAGTACCAGTCATATACAAAAATGCTCGCGTCGCCCATTGACTTCAATGGGGTTCGTTACTCGAAACGAACTCCCGAGCATCACTGAAAGTTCGACTCAAGTAACGAGCACTCGAGCATTTTGGTGTTCGCTCATCTCTAGTAATTAACAAGAATATCTTTTAATATACATCAGCAGATAATTTACCATTAGCGTCTGCAGCACCTCAATGTTTGAGTGTTTCTCCCTCTCTCTCCATCCCCAACCTACCAGCTACTCTTTGCTCTCTATACAATTCAGAGAGCAAAATGACTAAAATATAGAGATGAGCAAGCATACTCGTCCGAGCTTGATGCTCGTTTGAGTATTAGGATGCTCGAGATGCACCACGCGGTACTCGTCTCGATTAAACGAGCACTGACCATTGAATTCAATGGAGCCGGCAATATAGCCGGCTCCATTGAAAGCAATGGGCTGCCGGCGAGCGCGGGATGAATTTTCGGGAAGGGCTTAAAAATATAAGCCCTTACCTGAAAATCATCCTAAAATGTGTAAAAAAAAAAAAAAAAAATTATACTCACCTTTCCACTGCAGCCGGAGTTCAGCCGCGTCTGGCCGGCAGTTCTCCTGAACTGCTTTCTGTAGTATTCAGCAGGTGGGGATTTAAAATCCCCGCCTGCTGAATGGGCTGCCTCTGATTGGTCACAGCTCTCACCCATCAGAGGCAGCTCTCACTCACCCATTCATGAATTCATGATCGGGTGAGTGAGTGCTACCTCTGATTGGCTCAGCGCAGGGACCAATCAGGGGCAGCTCTCAGCTGAATGACATTGTGGGCTAACATCTCTGCCACGGCTGTTACAGCTGTGGCAGAGGAGAACGATCTTTATGCTGACAGTGCGGGGGGTCTCACTCTTGCCACTGTTGTGGCTTAATAGTGAGACCTCGGAGCCCGAAATGCAGCCCTGCATGTTGCTCCTCGCCTGCCCTATCCATTTCTGTGTTTTTTTACATGACTTTGGTGATGAAAACCTTAGTGGAGCACCAGTCATATACAAAAATGCTCAATTTGCCCATTGACTTCAATGGGGTTCGTTACTCGAAACGAACTCTCGAGCATCACTGAAAGTTCGACTCGAGTAACGAGCACCCGAGCATTTTGGTGCTCGCTCATCTCTACTAAAATATCTTTCCTGACTCCAATCTGGCAATTGGAAAAATCCCTGGATCAACAACCCTTGAAGTTATTAATGATTTTAGCAAATACTATTCTATCATTCAAGAAAGACATCCAGGCCCCTCTTGAACTCCTCTAATTTGTCATCAAACTAAGCTAATTTCTTGTTGGGTATTTAAAACATCCAAATTGGCTATTGTTTTAATTGCATGTAAAGATTTTTATTTTAGCTATAACAACTACCAATTTGATTTTACACTGGTGAAGTGATCCAATTATATCTTGTCATGCTACATGATACAGGGCAGCTAAATAAATTCTGGCTACACACAATTAGAATGATATCTTGAAGTCCCTGGGCCTTTAAGCTTATCAGCTGCTCGAAATCTATGTTTAACCCCAACCTCTGCATCCCTTATATAATATTGTCATTGGAAAGGCAAAAGATTACCTAAGAGACCAAAACTAAATCTTATCTGCATGTTCTGACTATAATTCTCAGCATCGATGTCAGCCAGCTCTGTTCAATGATTAGCAACACAACACTCATTTTATCTGGTAGGAAAGCGTCTGACATTCTTTCATAACATTATTTTTAATGAAAAGTAGAGTCAAAACCAAGATTAAATCTGTAAACAAAACTTCCATTAAGTCTTCAGTACTTGGATAATATTTCATGAGGAGAAGCACTAGGTTTATAAAACTTGACAGCATGGATTATATTATGTCAAAAAGTTTTCATTCTTTTTTCCGAATATAAAAATTACACAGAAATGACATCACAGTTACCTTTTACACACACACACACACACACACACACACACACACACACACACACACACACATACACACACACACACACAAACATACACACACACACATTTAGATATTGGTGATGAGTTTGCTAATTAGAGTGGATATAGACCATTCTATCATAATTACTGAATGCAGATTTTAGTAGCAGAAGACATTTGTAATCTGAATGCATCCTCATTATAAAAACATTCACATAATTTTTACTTCAGCAAGTGCTGTTGAAGACACAAAAAGAGACAGGCAATTTAGTTATGGCTGGGATGCATTTTATCTTACTCTATATTATAGTCACTAACATTATGCTAAAAATCAGTCAAATATTCACTACATTTTGCAAACTCTGAAAGTTTACAAGTAAAGAGCAGCTGTAAGTAAATCTTGCCTGACACTTTTGGCACCATAGATTCCAAATTCCAAAACTCCTTCTCGTGACCAAGGCCCTTCTATTAATTTTGGTTAGATTATTTTTTAGAACAGTTTCTAATTGCATTGTAAATGAACCACTCCTATTTAGGAAAAACAACTTATGAAATGGAAGGATGAATCTGAAAATTTGACTTGGGCTAGTTGAGGAACCGTATTGTAAAGTGCTTCATCTTTTTGGGACCTCTGACACCTTTTTACATTTACAATAACTCTTTATAGTTTCCAAATATTCCTATTAGTTAACATAGGCCGCACAGTGGATTAGTGGTTAGCACTGTCGCCTTACAGCACTGGCGTCCTGGTTTAGAATCTGACCAACGGCAACATTTGCCCTGAGTTTGTATGCTCTTCCTGGGTTTCCTCCCACACTCCAAAAACAAACTAATGGGACAATATAGATATTGAGCTCTCATGGGGGCCTATTGTAAGTGATGACAATCTGTGTACAGCACTGCGGAATATGTATGTGATATGCAAATGTGTAAAATAAATATTCCTTTTAAAAGTGCCAGCCAAATGCCTTTCTCTTGAAGTTTGGCGTCCTCGTATCCTGGTGGCACGCTGCCTTGGCATTGGTACACTAGTTTGCAGTAATAAAGTTCGTCCCCAATGCTTCCCTTTGACTCGCCAATCATTCAAATATGTCCCTGTAAGAGGGTTCCATAGAATCTTGTGTAAATGTCTGTGGGCAGTGACAGTAGCTTTTTGGCTTGGCAGGAGAGAGAAAGCTACATCCCTGAAGTCTACCGTGAACAGGAGTAACGGAGCACCAAGTGAACTAAATATTAAGAAAAGTATTATTGATTTACTGCAGAAGTTCTTGTTTATAAAGTTCCACTTGAGCAAGAAATGATGTGGTCTGTGGTCTATGCTGCCTGGTCAGACCTGTGACCAGGCATTCTTTTAATGATTCCCGGAGGTGCTACATTTACTTTTACCATCTGTGACACATTACAATGCTGTTATAAATAATACCGCATGAGGAAGACAGAGGTTTTTTTTGTAAGTTCTGCATGAACCATTGATTCTACATTAAAAAAAAAAATGTATTTTTTAGTATCACCTAACTTATAATGTAGATGGCACATCAAAAGTTGTGGGTGTGGACCTGGAAGAAACAAAACCTTTAAAAGCTGACACTATTGGAGTTTACACCAATTATGGCTGTTAACCCTTTAAATTCTGCTGTAAATTCTGACAGCAGCTTTTAAATATCCCAATCAATGCCAACATGGTAAGGAGAAACGGATGTCACCAATATACACTAAATGGGGTACAGCTAGGGAAAATTGATATGAAAAAGACCTGGGGGTACTAGTGGATTCTAGATTTAACTGGAGCAACCAATGCCAGTCAGCTGCTGCAAAAACTAATAAAGTCTTGGGGTGTATTAAAAGCGGCATAGGGGTGAAGGACGAGAACATTATTCTCCCACTATATAAGGCACTTGTGAGGCCTCACTTGGAATACTGTGCACAGTTTTGGACACCGGTGCTCAGAAAAGATGTTGCAGTGCTTGAGGGGGTTCAAAGAAGGGCAACTAAATTATTAAATAGAATGTGAGGACTGGAATACCCAGAGAGGTTTAGGATTATTTGTTTTTAGAGGTAATTAGGATTATTCACCATGGAAAAAAGACAGCTAAGGGGCGATCAAATAAGTAAATAACTATGTATAAATACATTAGGGGACGATACAAGGATTTCTCCCATGATCTGTTCATACCCAGGACTGCAACGGTAACAAGAGGGCATCCTCTATGTCTAGAAGAGAGAAGGTTTTCTCACCAACATAGAAGGGGGTTCTTTACTGTAAGAGCAGTAAGACTGTGGAACTCTCTGCCTGAGGACGTAGTGATGGCAAAATCCATTGAGGAGTTTAAGAAGGTACTAGATGTCTATCCAGAGCGCTATGATATTATAGGATATAGACATTAGGTGACCAGCGGGTTATTGTTCTGGGTTTTACATTCAGGTACGAACTATCAAAGGTTGATCCAGGGATTATTCTGACTGCCATTATAGAGTCAGGAAGGAATTTTTCCCCCGAATGGGCTAATTTGCTTCTGGCTCTTAGGGGTTTTTTTTGGCTTCCCCTGGATCAACAAGGAGGTTGAAACAGGCTGAACTAGATGGACATTGTCTTCATTCAGCCTAGCCTTCTATGTTATGTAACAGTTCCCTGCGGCTCTGTGATGAGACCTCAGGGTGTCATGGCAGTCAGGGCCTTCTAAATTTGAGTTGCTATGCATTTCTGTCTATTAGGACATGCATGAGGCATGTCTTAATAAATTATCTGCAGAAATACTGTGTACTGCAATGCTGTATTATAAGAAATAATGAAGTTGCTCATTTTATTTTTGCAAAAACAGACAACATTAAAAATTAAAAAGAAAAGTGTTTTCATTATTTATAATTAAAAAAAACGTATTTGGTATTGCCACTTCTGTTAAAGTCTGATATACCAAAATAATATATTATTTATCCCACAAAGTGAATGCCATCTGAAAAAAATACACTCCACTAGAATTACTTTTTTGGTCACACCATCTCAAAATCATATGAACTGCAATAGAAACCACAGATTGTTTTGCAAAATCTTTGCCTTCCCATAGCAATTTTGGTGGAAAAATTAAGACTAGAGATGAGCGAGCACCAAAATGCTCAAGTGCTCGTTACTCGAGTCGAACTTTCAGTGATGCTCGAGAGTTCGTTTCGAATAACGAACCCCATTGAAGTCAATGGGCGACTTGAGCATTTTTGTATATGACTGGTGCTCCGCTAAGGTTTTCATCCGTGAAAATCTGAGCAAATCACCAAAGTCATGTAAAAAACACAGAAATGGATAGGGCAGGCGAGGAGCAACATGCAGGGCTGCATTTCGGGCTCCGAAGTCTCACTATTAAGCCACAATAGTGGCAAGAGTGAGACCCCTCCCCCCCACTGTCAGCATAACGATCGTTCTCCTCTGCCACAGCTGTAACAGCTGTGGCAGAGAAGAACGATGTTAGCCCATTGAATTCAATGGAGCTGGCAATAAAGCCGGCTCCATTGAAAGCAATGGGCTGCCGGCGAGTGCAGGATGAATTTTCGGGAAGGGCTTAAAAATATAAGCCCTTACCTGAAAAAGAAAGATTTTAGTGTAAAAAAGAATAAAAATGCAGGCATTCTCTTCAATGGAGCCGCTGCTGCTGCCGGCGACTCCATTGAAGACAATGGTCTGCTGGCACACCTGAATTCTTTTTCAGGGAAGGGCTTTACATATAAGCCATTCCCTGGAAATGAATTAAAAGTGATTTAAAAAACAAAAAAAAATAGATACTCACCTCCCTTCAGCTGCTGGGGCACAGCCGCGTCTTCTCCTGCTGTCCCCTGCACTGTGGTGCTGAACTGCTGTCATTCAGCTGAGAGCTGCGCTGAGCCAATCAGAGGCAGCATTCACTCACCCATTCATGAATTCATGAATGGGTGTGAGTGAGATCTGCCTCTGATTGGTCAGGCTGTGACCAATCAGAGGCAGCTCATTCAGCAGGCGAGGATTTTAAATCCCCGGCTGCTGAATACTACAGAGAGCAGTTCAGGAGAACTGCCAGCTGGCCGCAGCTGAACTCCGTCTGCCGAGACCAGGTGAGTATATATATATTTTTTATTTTTACACATTTCTGGATAAATTGCAGGGAAGGGCTTATATATTTAAGCCCTTCCCGAAACTTCATTGTGCGATCGCCGGCAGCCCATTGCTTTCAATGGAGCCGGCTGTATTGCTGGCTCCATTGAATTCAATGGGCTAACATCGTTCTTCCGGGACAAGGTGAGTATTTTTTTTTTTTACTTTTTACACATTTTAGGATGCTTTTCAGGTAAGGGCTTATATTTTTAAGCCCTTCCCGAAAATTCATCCCGTGCTAGCCGTCAGCCCATTGCTTTCAATGGAGCCGGCTGTGTTGCCGGCTCCATTGAATTCAATGGGCTAACATCGTTCTGCCGGGACAAGGTGAGTATATTTTTTTTTTACTTTTTACACATTTTAGGATGATTTTCAGGTAAGGGCTTATATTTTTAAGCCCTTCCCGAAAATTCATCCCGCGCTAGCCGGCAGCCCATTGCTTTCAATGGAGCCGGCTGTATTGCCGGCTCCATTGAATTCAATGGTCAGTGCTCGTTTAATCGAGACGAGTACCACGTGGTGCATCTCGAGCACCCTAATACTCAAACGAGCATCAAGCTTGGACGAGTATGCTCGCTCATCTCTAATTAAGACGTTATGGAAATCCAAACATGACAGCAGAAAATACTTTTAGTTTTTATAGTACACCTAAAAAAATTAGTTTCTTAATCGTACTGACTCACAGAATAAAATTATCGCATAATTTTTGGAACAGTATGTAAGCTAGAAGAAAGAGACCCACTCCAAAGATGTAACAACTCTTTTTTTTCCATTTCACTCCACTTACAAATTTGTAAAGGTTTTTAAGTACATTATATGGTACATTAAAAAGAACCAATGAAAAATATAACTTGCCCCACAAAAACACATCCTCAGAAAGCTATGTTCACAGAAAAAAAAATGTGTTTTTTTTGAAAATGGGGACAAAAAAAATTCAAAATGAAAAAAAAAAGTGTCTGTGTCACTAAGGTAACATAGTAACAAAGTAACATAGCATGTTTGGCTGAAAAATTACATATGTCCATCCAGTTTAGCCTATTTAGCCTATGGTTGTGCCAAATTTCATGTTTGCACAACACTGGGAAGTTAGAGAATTACATTTGGTACATTACACAGGGGTGCCAATACGTTTGCGCTTAACATTGAATTTTCGAGTTGTAACCCCTTTACTTTTCTTGTTTAGGACGTAAAGAATGGTCGTGCCAAATTTCATGTTTGTATGACACTGGGAAGTTACATTACATAGCGGTGCCAATACTTTTGCACTTAGCATTGAATAATTAAGTTGTAACCACTTTACGTTTCCTGTTTAGGACCTAAAGAAGGCTTGTGCCAAATGTCATGTTTGTACAACATCGGGAAGTTAGGGAATTAGATTTGGTACATTACATAGGGGTGCTAATACTTTTGCACTTAGCATTGAATTTTTGAGTTGTGACCCCTTTACCTTTCTTATTTAGGACCTAAAGAATGCTCCTGCTACATTTTATGTTTGTGTGACATCAGGAAGTTAGAGAATTGCATTTGGTACATAACACAAGAGCACCAATACCTTTGCACTTAGCATTGAATAATCGAGTTGTGACCCCTTTACTTAGCCTATTTAGGACTTAAAGAATGATCCTCCCAAAGTTCATGTTTGTACAACATCAGGAATTAGATTTGGTACATTAGACAGGGAAGGGGGGGGGGTGCTTTTGTACTTAGCTGTAAGGGTTGTGCTGGCTAGGATCTGTTTTAACACATAGGTTTCTAGCAGCACAGCTCCACAGGTGTGGAATGATTGAGCTGGTTGGGTGTGGTATTCTCCTGCTAACCAATCACTACCGGTCTGGTTGCAGTTAAATATCCTACATCTGCAAATCGAAGCTGGTTTCCCTTCACTCAAGGGTTTGTTGGTTTTGCATGCCTGTACATGTGTTATGTATGTGAATAGGGGCTAGTCCAGTGTTTGTGCAGGTGGGCAGACATTAGGTGTGGATAGCCCTGTTCTGTGTACATGATGTGAAAAGTGTCATGTTCTGTATGTCAGTGCAGGTTGCTAAACATTTTGAGTGAACAGTCCCTTTTCTGTGGATAGTGTGAACAGGTTCTAGTCTAGTATTTCTGCAGATGGCCAGACAATAGGTGTGGAAAGCCCTGTTTTTTGTATATGGTGTGAACAGTGTCATGTTTGGTATGTCTGTGCAGGTGGCTAGACATGAAGAGTGAACTGTCCTGTTCTATGTGGTTGTGTGTCTGGCATGCTAAGCCTAGTGTGTTGCTGTGTAAATTATTTTCTGTGTGCTGGTCTGTAGAGATGAGCAAGCACACTCATCCGAGCTTGATGCTTGTTTGAGTATTAGGGTATTAGGGTTTCCATTTCTCGCATGCTTAGCACCATTTTTTAGCCAATAAACATGCGGGGAAGGCATTACCACTTCCTGCTGTGACGTGCCAGCCTTATGCACGTCAACAGCAGTGAGTGGCTGTGCTGATCAGGTGACCACCGAGTACTTAAGCTGGTGCCGCCCGTGGCTCGCCTCAGACGCATGCTGGCAGAGGTTAGGGAAAGTACTGCTGCTGATACAGGGAAAGTGCTAGAGTAGGGATCCTATCTTCAAAAACCCCAACCATCCTTCTTACGGCATTTCAGCTATACCGCTCTCTGTGTGCAGTGCATTAGGTAGAGTTCTCATCGCTAAACAGTACGCTAATTTTTCCTGGGCCACTGCAGAGCATTTCAATTATACCGTTTTATGTGTGCAGTGCATTAGGCAGAGTTCTCATCGCTAAACAGTACGCTAATTTTTCAGCACTAAGTCTCTAAACTCCCCAGCTTCATATCACAATTTGCGGGTAGACCTTTAGTACAAGCAGAGCAGTGCGAGCAAGTCCTGTCGTGGATCGCAGATAATGCGTCCAGCAATGTATCGACCACCCAGTCTTCTATGCAGTCCACTACTCCCAGCCTAGGAACTGCACTTCTGAATCCTCTGGCTGCTCATCCTTCCTCCCAGCCACCTCACTTCATGAAAATGACAGATTCTGAGCAGGCAGACTCCCAGGAGTGTTCTCGGGTCCCTGCCATGAGTGGGAAAAAACGGTTCCTCTCTCACCTGAGGAGTTTGTCATGACCGATGCCCAACATTTGGAAAGTTCCCAGAGTCCGGGTGATGAGACAATTGTGTCAACAGCTTTTTGTGGATGAGGATGATGAGACACAGTTGTCTCTCAGTGAGGTCGTTGTAAGGGCAGGAAATTCGAGGGAGGAGCACACAGAGGATTCGGAGGAAGAGCTGCTGGACGATGAGGTGACTGACCCCACCCGGCTTGCTAAGCCTACTGAAGACAGGGTTTCATAGGGGGAGGCAAGTGCAGCAGCAGGACCGGTTGGAAGAGGCAGTGGGGTGGCCAGGGGTAGAGGCAGAGCCAGAGCAAAGAATCCCCTAACTGTTTCCCACGGGACCCCCTCGCAGCAAGCCACCGTGCAGAGGGCTAGGTGTTCAAAGGTGTGGATGTTTTTTAGTGAGAGCGCGGATGACTGACGAACAGTGTTGTGCAAACTGTGCCGCACCAAGATCAGCCGGGAAGCCACCTCTACTAGCCTCACCACCACCAGCATGCGCAGGCATATAATGGCCAAGCACCCCACAAGGTGGGACGAAGGCCATTCACCACCTCCGGGTCACACCACTGCCTCTTCCCCTGTGCCACAAGCTGACACACAGATCCAATCCCCCTCCCAGGACGCAGGCACGAGCACGTCCTGGCCTGCATCCACACCCTCACCTCCACAGTCCTCCACTCCATCCAGCAATGTCTCTCAGCGCAGCGTTCAGCTGTCGCTAACATAAGCATTGGAGCGAAAGCGGAAATACATCGCCACCCACCCGCATACACAAGCTTTAAACGTTCACATTACTAAATAATCAGCCTGGAGACGCTGCAGTACAGGCTGTGGAAACAGAGGCTTTCAAAAACATGATAGCGGCGGCGGTCCCGCGCTACTCGGTCCCAAGTCGCTGCTATTTTTCCCGGTGTGCCGTCCCAGCCCTACACCAGCACGTCTCCCTCAAAAAAAACCGTGCCTTCATCAATGTAGTTACTGAGAAGGTCCACTTAATGACTGACATGTGGACAAATACTGGCAGGCAGGGACACTATATCACTGTGACGGCACATTGGATGAACTTGATGGAGGCTGGGAACGAGTGAGAGCCTGGGACCGCTCACATGCTACCCACACCGAGGATAGCGGGTCCTACCTCAGTGCTGTTTTCTGTGGCGTATTATGCCACCTCCTCCAAAGCCCCCTCTCCTCCTCCGTCACCTCCACCTCTCAATTAAGAAGTGTGAGCACGTTGCCAGCAGTCGGTAGCGCGCGGCAGCACAGCGGTGGGCAATCGTCAGCAAGTCGTGCTGAAACTAATCAGCTTAGGTGACAAGAGGTACATGGCCTCCGAGCTGTTACAGGGTCTGACAGAGCAGACCGACCTCTGGCTTTTGCTGCTGAGCCGCCAACTGGGCATGGTCATGTGTGACAACGGCCATAACCTGGTGGCGGCTCTCCAGCTTGGCAGCCTCACACACGTGCCATGCCTGGCCCACATCTTCAATCTGGTGGCTCAGCAGTTTCTGAAAAACTACACTTGTCTGACCTGCTCGGCAAGGTGCGCTGCGTCTGCAAGTCCACCACGGATGCTGCCACACTCTGGACACTGCAACGTCGGAGCTGCTAGAGCACCGACTACTGTGCGACGTGCCCACATGCTGGAATTCTATGCTGCACATGTTGGCCAGGCTGTACGAGCAGCGTAAAGCAATAGTGGAATACCAGCCGCCACATGGGCGGCGGAGTGGTAGTCAGCCTCCGCGGTTCTTTACAGAGGGTGGGCATGGGTGGCAGACATTTTCCAGGTCCTCGGAAACTTTGAGGAGTCTACCCAAATGGTTAGCGGTGATGCGGCAATCATTAGCGTTACCATCCCGCTGCTTTGCCTGCTGAGAAGTTCGCTGCTAAGCATAAAGGCCGATGCTTTGCGGTTAGAACAGGAGACGGGGGATGACAGTATGCCGCTTGATAGCCAGACCACCCTCGCATCTATATCTCAGTGTGTTTTGGAGGAGGAGGAGGGGGAGGGGGAGAACGAGGAGGGGGAAGAGACTGCTGGCCACACTGCAAAGGGTACCCATGCTGCTTGCCTATCATCTGTTTAGCATGTATGGGCTGGAGGAGGATCCTGAAAGTCCTCCCAGTGAGGACAGCGATGTGTTGCGTACTGGGACCCTGGCATACATGGCTGACTTCATGTTAGGCTGCCTTTTACGTGACCCTCGCGTTAGACGCATTCTGGCCAACACGGATTACTGGGTGTACACTCTTCTCGACCCACGGTATAAGGAGAAACTTTCCACTCTCATTACCAAAGAGGAAAGGGGTACGAGAGTGATGCAATACCACAGGGCCCTGGTAGAAAAAGTGATGCTAAAGTTCCCATCTGACAGCGCTAGCGGCAGAAGACGCAGTTCAGAGTGCCAACAAGCAGGGTAGGCGTGGGGATCAGGCAGCATGTCTAGCGCAGGCAGGGGAAAACTCTCCAAGGCCGTTGCCAGTTTTATGGCTCCCCAGCAAGACTGTGTCACCACTACCCAGTCAAGTCGGAGGGAGCACTGTAAAAAAGATGGTGAGGGAGTACATAGCCGTTCGCACCACCATCTTCCGTAATGCCTCTGCTCGATACAACTATTGGGTATCAAAGATGGACATGTGGCACGAACTTGCGCTGTACGCCCTGGAGGTACTGGTCTTCCCTGCCGCTAGCATCTTGTCAGAGATGGTGTTTAGTGCTGCTGGGTGGAATCATCATGGATAAGCATACCCGCCTGTCAACTGCCAGCGCCGACATGCTTACACTCATAAAGATGAACAAATGCTGGATTTCCCCGGTGGAAAGCAGCGGATCCTAAAGATTCTTTTCGCTGCAACAGAAGAAATATGCATCCTCTATCGCCCTCAAAAAAGGGGAGAATTAGCTTTGTCTATCCTTCTCGGATATTACTCCTCTTCCTCAAACAGCATGTCATCACGCTGAACCGCCAATTTTTCTGCAGGCCAAAAGGCTCTGTTAAAACCAATGTTTTGGGAGGGCTGCCTCCAGGCTTTGTTATAAGTTAAGCAACAACGAGCTCTATGTTTAAAAAATGTTTATGGGTTTCACCTGCCCTTGGTGTTAAGCAATTTTTCAGGGGTATACTTTTTCAGGCCCTCGCCTATACTCTTAGGCAACTAATTTTTCCGGCCTTCGCCTATACACTTGATAAACAAATTTTTTCAGGTGTAAGCCTATACTCCTGGTACACTAATGTTTGAGGGGTCCACCTATACTCTTGCCACAGAAATGTTTTAGGGGTCCGCCTATACACTTGCTACTTAAAGGTTTGAGGGGTGCGCCTATACTGTTGTTACAGAAATGTTTCAGTGGTCCGCCTATACACTTGCTACTTAAAGGTTTGAGGGGTGCGCCTATACTCTTGCTACAGAAATGTTTGAGGGGTTCACCTATACTCTTGCTACAGAAATCTTTCAGGGGTCCGCCTATACACTTGTACAGAAATCTTTCAGGGGTCCGCCTATACTCTTGCTACAGAAATGTTTTAGGGGTCCACCTATACACTTTCTTCTGAAAGGTTTGAGGGGTTCGCCTATACTCTTGCTACAGAAATGTTTCAGGGGTCCACCTATACTCTTGCTACAGAAAAGTTTCAGGAGTCCGCCTGTACACTTGCTACTGAAAGGTTTGAGGGGTCCGCCTATACTCTTGCTACCGAAAGGCTGGAGGAGTTCGCCTATACTCTTGCTACAGAAATGTTTCAAGGGTCCGCCTATACTCTTGCTACAGAAAAGTTTCAGGGGTCCGCCTATACTCTTGCTACAGAAATGTTTCAGGGGTCCACCTATATTCTTGCTACAGAAATGTTTCAAGGGTCCGCCTATACTCTTGCTCCTGAAAGGTTTAAGGGGCTCGCCTATACTCTTGCTACAGAAATGTTTGAGGGGTCTGCCTATACTCTTGCTACAGAAATGTTTCAGGGGTCCGCCTATATACTGGCTACAGAAATGTTTCAGGGGTCCACCTATACACTTGCTACTGAAAGTTTTGAGGGGTTCACCTATACTCTTGCTACAGAAATGTTTGAGGGGTCTGTCTATACTCTTGCTCCAGAAATATTTCAAGGGTCCGCCTATACTCTTGCTACATAAATGTTTTAGGGGTCCGCCTATACTCTTGCTACAGAAATATTTCAAGGGTCCGCCTATACTCTTGCTACTGAAAGGTTTAAGGGGTCCCCTATACTCTTGCTACTGAGAGGCTGGAGGAGTTCGCCTATACTCTTGCTACAGAAATGTTTTAGGGGTCTGCCTATACTCTTGCTACAGAAAAGTTTCAGGGGTCTGCCTATACTCTTGCTACAGAAATATTTCAAGGGTCCGCCTATACTCTTGCTACAGAAAAGTTTCAGGGGTCCGCCTATACTCTTGTTACAGAAATGTTTCAGGTGTCCGCTATTATTCTTGCTACATAAATATTTCAAGGGTCCGCCTATACACTTGCCACTGAAAGGTTTGAGGGGTTCACCTATACTCTTGCTACACAAATGTTTGAGGGGTCTGCCTATACTCTTGCTACAGAAATATTTCAGGGGTCCGCCTATACATTTACTACAGAAATGTTTCAGGGGTCCACCTATACACTTGCTACTGAAAGGTTTGAGGGGTTCGCCTATACTCTTGCTACAGAAATATTTGAGGGGTCCACCTATACTCTTGCTACAGAAATGTTTGAGGGGTCCGCCTATACTCTTGCTACTGAAAGGTTTGAGGGGTTTTCCTATACTCTTGCTACAGAAATGTTTGAGGGTTCTGCCTATACTCTTGCTACAGAAAAGTTTCCGGGGTCCGCCTGTACACTTGCTATAGAAATTTTTCAGGGGTCCGCCTATACACTTGCTACTGAAAGGTTTAAGGGGTTCGCCCATACTCTTGCTACAGAAATGTTTCAAGGGTCCACCTATACTCTTGCTACAGAAATGTTTTAGGGGTCCGCCTATACTCTTGCTACAAAAATGTTTCAGGGGTCCGCCTATATTCTTGCTACAGAAATATTTCAGGGGTCTGCCTAAACACTTACTACAGAAATGTTTCAGGGGTCCGCCTATACACTTGCTACAGAAATGTTTCAGGGGACCGCCTCTACTCTTACTACAGAAATGTTTGAGAGGTTCGCCTATACTCTTGCTACAGAAATGTTTGAGACGTTCGCCTATACTCTTGCTACAGAAATGTTTGAGACGTTCGCCTATACTCTTGCTACAGAAATGTTTCAGGGGTCCGCCTATACTGTGGGTGCACAAAGGTTTCCCTTAGCGGTGTTCAGCTGTCTGGCACAAATACGCTGAGTAACTTGGGCAGAAGTGTGGGCTGAGGCCCAGGTCCTGGGCGGGGTGAAACTCTGCCATGTTTGGGTACTCTCATTTCTTCATGTGTAATACTGTCTTTGGCTTTCATAGGCTCGCCTATGCTGTGGGTGCACAAAGGTTTCCCAGCGGGGTGTTCAGCTATCTGGCACAAATACACTGAATGACTTGGGTAGGGTGCAGGTGGCTTTCCCATTGCGGTGTTCAGGTGTCTGGCACAAATACACTGAATGACTTGGGCAGAAGTGTGGGCCGAGGCCGAAGTCCTGTGCGGGGTGAAACTCTACCATGTTTGGGCACTCTCATTTCTTCAAGTGTAATGCTGTCTTTGAGTTTCTGTTACCATGCGGCGGTTGCTGGTCCTCCCGGGGCGGCGGTGTGTGGGGTCCCTCGGTCGGGGCGCGTCCCTTCAGCTTGTCGTCTGGCTGCCGGGGCACGGGTGCCTGGTCGACGTAGTGCTGGTGGCGCACGACACCGTGCTCGTGCACACACCTGTGAGTGCAGCTGCCATGCACGAGGTCCCTTTTATTATGTAATGTTGAGAGTTGGCTATGTCCCTCTCTCCGCCCCTGGGCGGAGGCTTTTGTTTAAAGGTCGGGCAGACCCTTGCAATCACTGCCAGTTATTGGTTTTCCTCAGTATGCTAGCTAGTCTGCCTCTGTTGGTCTCCTGCTCTGTCATCTTGTCAGCTATACTTTGCTATTGTCCGCCAGGTTTTTCCATCTGCCTCAGTTCTGCTTGGTATTGTTTGTGTTGCTTAATTACATCTGCCTTTTCTGTCAGTATTCTACCCTCTCCATCCAGGTATGCCAGCATCCCTTTTCAATCCCTAGTGAGAGTAGGCACCACCGCCCAGTTGCCCACCTGGAGTTAGCCAGGAGTGGAGGGAAGCAGGCAAGGGGGGGGGGGGGGTTGTGGGTGAGATCTAGGGCACCCGGGCTGGCATATCAAGGGTAGTATACCATAACAGTTTCATTGGCTCGACTATGCTGTGGGTGCACAAAGGTTTCCCAGCGCGGTGTTCAGCTATCTGACACATACACAGAATGAATTGTGTGGGGACACATGGATTTTCCATAGCTATGTAACTCACGGCACCATGGGTCACACAAGGTGGAGGCTGGGACCGAGCCTGACCCTGGGCCTGCTCACGTGCTTCCCACACAGAGTATTGCGGTTCCTACCTTGGTCACGGTTTCTCTGGCTTATTATGCCACCTCCTCTTTGGGGTCTGGGGATCAGCGCTGGTCGACATGTACTTGCTCTCGTGTTACCAGTGTTATCTGAGACACAGCTGTACTAGCATCCGAGTCCGCTTTATGCCCACAGTTGCTGAGGGTGTGGGCAGAGACCGAGGTCCTGGGGGGGATGCAACTGCACCAGGTTTGGCCTATGGAACTTCTTTGTGGTACATCCGGTATTTGGAGCGATGAAAGCAACCTTAACTGATTTAATGAGACAGTCACAGAAGTACTAGTATCCGAGACCGCTTTAGGCCCACGATTGCTAAGGGTGTGGGCAGAGGCCGAGGTCCTTGGCTGGGTGAAACTCTGCCATGTGTGGGCACTCAGATTTCTTCATATTTAATACTGTCCCTGGATTGCAGGGGCTCACCTATGCTGTGGGTGCACAAAGGTTTCCCAGCACGGTGTTTTAGCTATCTGGCACAAATACACTGAATGACTTGGGTAGGGTGCAGAGTGCAGAGTGCAGACTGCTTTCCCATTGCATTGTTCAGCTATCTGACACATACACCGAATGAATTGTGTGGGGACACATGGATTTCCCATAGCTATGTAACTCATGTCACATTGGGTCAACCAGGTAGAGGCTGGGACTGAGCCTGACACAGAGTATTGTGCGTCCTACATCGGTCACGGTTTCTCCGGCTTATAATGCCACCTCCTCCTGCTTGGGGTCTGGGGATCAGCGTTGGTCAGCATGTATTATCTCTCGTGTTACCACAGTTATCTGAGACACTGGATTGGAGCGTTCACAGGAAGCAAAATGGATTTCATGAGACTTTCACAGGGTCGCTGTATATGGTGGCTACTTTTGCGACACCTCCTGCTTCAAACCAATCTTTGGTGTTAGTATGCGCTGCTGCATTGTGTTGATGTGTAGAAGTGCTGGCACCTGAGTCCCCTTTATGCCCACGTTTGTGGCTCCTGACAATTTTGTGATGGAGGTGGCACAGGATTGGAATTATGATCGGACGCCAATTTATTCTCAATTCTCATCAGCATTGTGGGCTATCACCCACACTTTCAAAGAGGGTCGCTGCCTGGCCCTGCCAACTCTCTGCATTGTGTGCCTCCGGTTCCTCCTCATCGCAGACACACTTATCAATAGAGGGTGGTGTGGTTATCAAGCGAGCGTGTGTCATGAGGGCAGCTAAACGCTGTGCAGGGAAAATTTTGTGTGTGCTGTGGACGCAGGCTCATGCGGGGGTTTGGACAGCATTGCCAGCATGTAACCCAGGAGAACAGGCAGCGGTGTCACCCGAAGGTGGTGATTGTCCTTGGCTGCACCTTGTGTGGTGCTTAGCTAAGATAAGGCAGTGTGTGTGCCTTTGCTGCTTATGGTCTGTCCCAAGTAAATTGTTCGGGGTGACGGCCAGGTATTCCGTGTATTAACCCTTGAGGGATAGCCAGGACCGAGGTTCCAGCACAGGGCAGCCTTTATCGAGGCGATCGCATTGCTTATTAGGTAGGGTCCTGCCATTCTCCCTGCAGCTTGGGGTCAGTTGCTTTGCTAGTGTAGGGACCCACAAGACAATGAGGAGCCCTGATCGCGGCTTGTAGGCTTAAGTATTTTGGCCAATATACAAACCAATACCTTGTACTTTTATAGCTATAACATTTGCTTATGTGTACAGGTGTGCATGGCCAGTGTGTGTCGTCAGTCAGTTCCTGTTTGTGTTCTGGATCACGTTCGTGTGGGCACAGTGTTTGGTTGCCCACAAGAACGTAACATTAGCATTGAATTTTTGAGTTGTGACCCCTTTACTTTTCCTATTTAGGACCTAAAGACTGATCATCCCAAATTTCATGTTTGTACGACAGCGGGAAGTTAGAGAAGTAGTGGTGAGTCAGTCGGTCAGTCAATCAGTGAGTCAGTCAGTGACGGCATTCCCCTTTATATATATAAATTAGATCACCCCTTGGCCCTCTTATTTCCAAACTAAATAACCCCAAGTTTATTAACTTACCTGGATATTGTAGTCCGCCTATTCCATTTATTACTTTAGTTGCCTTTCCTTGAACCTGCTCAAGCTCTGATATATCCTTCTTGAGTACCGGTGCCCAAAACTGTTCACAGTATTCCATGTGTGGTTTAACTAGTAACTTGTAAAGAGGAAGAACAATGTTCTTTTCATGTGTCCATAGGCCTCTTGAAGCACCCAATGATCCAATTTGCCCTAACAGCAGCTGCCTGACACTGGTTATCCCAATTAGGTTTAGAGTTAGCTAAAATCCCCATTGAGATGTAGCCTATTCCTACAGTACAGCATAAACCCAACAGCAAAGTTGGCCCAGTTCTCTAGCACCCAAACCTCTTCTTCCTACACCAATTCTGGAGCAAGTTATTTACCACCCTAATCTCCCACTACTTTTCTTTTTTGGCACATAGTATAGGTATTATTTCAGAAAATACTACTTTGGAGGTCCTTGACTTAATTTTACATCTAATTCCCTGAAATCCTTTCAAGGACCTTCCACCCACCTCTAACTTTGTAATTGGTGTCATTGGGAACCTGGTTTATTACAGTCTGTTTTTTCTTTTATTAGGTCATCTGATAACTTTCCAGAGGATGATCTAGAAGTAGGTGAGGGGACTGACCCTGCACTCGCAGTCTCTCCATCACACAACGTTTCTGAGTGCCAGGAATCTGTGGAAGAGGGTTCCCAGCCCTCCACTTCTACACCAATACTCCGGCTTGCTCCTGCAAGGTAGCATGGCCCAGCTGTCCATCCCCTCCATGGATTGGCAGTGGACTAAAATGTCCTGGCCCATTTGAAATCCAGGAGGAAGGAGGACTGGGCAGATGTATACTGCTGCAGTTTAGCCCATTCGTTCCACCTGTTAGCTTTCATAAAGTGCAAACTATGCAATCCGCTATATCCACGCTGTTTGAGGCCTGTCCACCACCCGTGAAAAGTGAGCAATGCTTTCTAGCATTGGACGAGTGGTGTGGAACTGAAAATCATGTCATTATCCTTTGGAAAAAAGCAATCACGTGACTGGGGACTACTCACCGAGGCCTCCGGTTACTGCTCCAGGATCATGGCTACCTTTGGTACCCAGGAGGAAGATTTTAAATTTCCTTGGCTCTACCCTTCTTCTGTTCATGTGTCCGCTATTTTGCCAATGGGCACATGCATATAATCCAGGGAAGGTCCATGGAGGAAGATTGCGTCGGGGGACATCACCGAAGGCCTCTGGTAAGAGGTTTCATTTCACCTCATTGATATAATCGGTGAAGGGGATATGAAACTTTACCTTTTTTTTAACTTTCACGTGATCCCCATTATCCATTAAATAACCGTGACTGGGGACTACAAACTGCGGTCCATGGTGACAGCTCAAAACTGTTGGCTACCTCTGGTAGTAGATAACAGGGAGCTGTCACACTTCTTGCACTGCAGCTTTATTCTACAGGGCCAATATGTTTTCACTGCCCTGCAGAATACAGCTCAGACACCCAGGACATGAAAACACATATGGTTGGTCACTTAGGGGTTAAAGCTCCTACAAGTTTAGATTTAGAAATTCTTGGTTATTAGCTGTTAAAAGGATTCATAAGGAGAACACTGGTCTGACCACGCATGAAATATTGTGTAGAGTTTAGGGCAGCAGTACTTAAAGGGGTTGTCCTGCGGCGAAATCAACATTTTTTTTTCCCACTTACCCCCACATTCTGCCCTGTTAAAAAGAAAGCATTGGTTAGTTTTAAAAATTAACATTTCGCTTACCTGCATCAGCGTTCTGCAGCTTCTTCTTTTCTTCTTTTAAAGATGGCGCAGCTGGTCTTCTCCCACTGTGCACCGCAGGTCTTCTCCCATGGTGCACTGTGGATTTTCTTCTCCTTCCTTGCGTTCCACTGCCAATACAGCCACCTAATTGGCTGATCGGCACCACGTGACGGAGGCGGAGCTACGATGACGACGCGCAGACCAGCTCTCCGGCGCGAGCAGCCCCATTCACCAGGCAGAAGCATGGACTGCGCAAGCAGGTCTAAAAAAGCCAGAAGACACCGAAATTAGACGGGGACGCCAGCAATGGAGTGGGTAAGTGAATAACTTCTGTATGGCTCATATTTAATGCACGATGTACATTACAAAGTGCATTAATATGGCCATACAGAAGTGTATAACCCCACTTGCTGCCTCGAGACAACCCCTTTAAGAAGGACATAGCAGA
Source organism: Eleutherodactylus coqui (assembly GCF_035609145.1). Taxonomy (NCBI): domain Eukaryota; kingdom Metazoa; phylum Chordata; class Amphibia; order Anura; family Eleutherodactylidae; genus Eleutherodactylus; species Eleutherodactylus coqui. Next base: position 178,231,551 of record NC_089840.1, read on the forward strand.
GCTTGAGTGGGTACAAAGACCAGCAACTAAAGTAATAAATTGAATTGGCATACTACAATACCCAGAGAGGTTATCAAATTTGGGATTATTTAGTTTAGAAAAAAGATGGCTGAGGGGCAAGCTAATAACTATGTATAAATATATCAGGAGTCAATACAGAAATCTCTTCCATCATTTATTATACCCAGGACTGGGACTGTAACACGAGGTCCCTTCTATGTTTAGAGAAAAGAAGGTTTCTACACTGGCACAGAAGGGGGCTCTTTACTGTAAAAGCAATGAGATTATGGAACTCTCTGCTTGAAGACAAGGTGTTGGCAAATTTGATAATAGAGTTCAAGAGCGACCTGGACACCTTTCTTGAGTGATACAATATTAGATGTTAGAATCATTTATAACTTCAGAAGGGTTGTTGATCGAGGGATTATTCAGATTGCCAGACAAGAGTCAGGACAGATTTTTTTTCCCTTAAATGGGGAAAATTCACTTCTACCTCATTGGGGGTTTTGCCTTCCTTTGGATCAACATTGGGGGGTAGTAGGCTGAACTGGATGGATGTATGTCTTTTTTTTTGGCCTTACATACTATGTTAAAGGGAACATGTCAACACCTATAAACACAGTAAACTAAATTTATGAGTTTATAAAACAGAGGCAAAGGAGTCCAGGGATGTGCTTTTTATATTTACCTGGCTCCCGATTCCCTTGATGAGGTCAGCCGTGAAAGTTGGCCAGTGGTAACATGCATCGGGCTTATATCTGCAGTCAGTGCTCATGCATAGAGAACAATGTGTGTGCATACACACTGACTACAGACATGAATCCGATGCATAAACCAAACATTGGTTTCTATGGCTGATAGAGAGGTAAGAGGGAATCAGGTAAGTACAAAAAGCATATCCCTAGACTCTTTAGTACATGGCCTATACGCTCCTAAACTTTGTTTATGATTAAAGATGAGCAAACCTTTGAAAAGTTTAGTTCGGACAATTCTCTGAATCTTGTCAAAATGTTCAATTTGGACCAGATTAGTTTGAACCAAAATGGAAGCACAATCGTCTTGCAGTGCTGGAGTCCTAGGTTCTAATCTGATCAAGGACAGCATCGGGTTAAGTTTTTCTTATTTTTTAAAAAAAAGTTATTCTTGTTTTTCTCCTTCTCCTCCTCCTCCTGTAGTGACTGGTAATTATTAGGAAATTATAGTACCAGTGTTTGCCACACAATGCGCCACACAGCTCTGCTACATGCACATCACGCACACAAACAGCTGGGGTACATGGGCATGTGACAGGCACGACGCAGCTGTGGTACATGCCATGCGCCTGACTGACACAGCTTTGCTACATGGCATGTGCAGCACAGAAACAGCTCTGCTACATGACATGTGCATCACCGACACAGCTTTGGTACAGGACGTGCCTGGCAGAAATGACATGCGCATTGGTACAAACACAGCTCTACTACATTACATGTACATGGCAGCACAGAAACAGCTCTGCTACATGGCATGTGCATCACAGACACAGCCTTGGTACATGACATGCGCCTGATAGACATGACATGTGCATGGTACAAACACAGCTCTGCTACATAATATGCGAGTGACAGACACAGCTGTGCTACATGACATGTGCATGTCGCAAACTTAGCTCTGCTACATTAAATGCCTGTCACAGCACAGACACAGCTTTGCTACATGACATGCGTATCACAAACACAGCTACGCTTCATGACATGTGCATGTTACAAACACAGCTCTGCTACATGACATACATCCATGCTGACTATACACATTACACGCACAGCATATTAGACTAACAACCATTTTTCAGCTCTACTACATTTAGATCCCTTACTCCACCCTCATAGGTGATCACACGATGGTGACATCATTACAGGTTCTGGTAGTTTCTGTTGGCTTATCCAGTATACAGTACTACCAAACTGCAGAATGGTTCCTCCAACAGCAGTGATGTCACTACAGGTCCTTCAGCCCGCCAGATCTCTGTGTTGGCAGTAGGTCAGTGTCTCCTGTCAGGACCACTGATCGGTGGTGGCGGTAGGTCGGTGTCTCCTGTCAGGACCAATGAGTTTTGTCGGACATAATAATGGCTTAGTTGTATTCTCAGTGTGTTAGGACCAGCTATGATGGTGCCAGGGGCGGAGCTATGACACCAGCAGGGGGTGGAGCTATGCCATCGCCAGGTGGCTGAGCTATGACATCACCAGGAGTGGAGCTATGATGTCACCAGGGGCAGAGCATGAGAATCACTCACCCACATACTAACGGACAAATGGTTGTTAGTAGTTTGAAGGAAGAAGGAGCATAGTGCTTTAGTGGTTAGCACTGTTGGCTAGCAGTGCTGCAGTCCTAGATTTAAATCTGACAAAAGACAAGGTCTGCATGGAGTTTGTATTTTGTCTTTATGTTCCTCTCCTTCACTTGCAGCAAAGGAAGAAGGAGCATGGTTGTTTAGTGGTTAGCACTATTAGCTTGCAGTGCTGGAGTCCTAGGTTCAAATCTGACCAAAAACAACATTTAAATTGAGTTTGTATTTTGTCTTTATGATTTTTTTCTTGCTCTTTTCTCCTTCTATAGAGAAGGGAAATAAGTGATTAGCACTGTCGCCTCACAGTGCTGGAGTTCTAGGTTCAAGTCTGATCAAAGACAACATCTGCAAGGGGTTTTCCAATTACAGGCAAAAATGTGTCCTTGGTTGGACTTGAATATATGACTGCAACAGTGATAACCACTGAGCTACATCCCTTGAAGAAGGACTTCCCTATTGTGTTCAATTCTTGTTTTGGGTGTGTTTATGAACTCCTTGTTAGGCTGACAATAGGTGATGACAGGATGTCTTTAATCTTGAGGGAAGCTGCAGTTGGTGACATATTAAAAAATGTATGACATGCCACCCATTTAAAATAATGCAACATGTGTAGAGGTAGAGTGCACTAGAGTGCTATTCTTTAACAGCTCTCTGTTTTGGCTAAAAGAAGCTGTTTTAGCAGGAAATCCTTTCTATATTATCCATATGTTCTAAAAAGACATATAGAGAGAAATTGTTCTGATTTTCTACAGAGTAAGGGCGCCCACCCACTGGCGTTTGCGATTTTCGTGCGTGAAAAATGCAGCGTTTTCGCGGCGTTTTTCCCGCGTTTTCCGCGGCGTTTTTTCCCGCGTTTTCGCGGCGTTTTCGCGGCTTTTCCATTCATTTCCATTGACTTTCATGGGTGCATTAGGAGAAAAATAAGGACACATATGCAACTGACAGTTCCTATGTTAAAAATCGCAACGCAACGCAAAAAAACCCGCCAGTGGACAGGAGTACATTCAATTCTAATTGCTCTTGAGAAAAAACGCAAAACGCAAAGAAAAAAAAATCGCCAGTGGGTGGGCGCCCTTATGGTCTCTCAGTACTAAATTAATTTCTCCCAGAGCCATAGAGATAAAATATTGTAAAGTGCGTAATACTGCAAGAGTAATTACTAACTGCCTGAAAATATGATTAAAAATATTGTTTATAATTTCTTGCTATAACCTTCCACATTCAATTACCAAAAAATCACTGGTCTCACTAACAATATTAGGCTTGGATAGCAGAGATAGAAAAGAGGAGATGTTGATAGATAAAGGATTGCTGCAATATCCCTCAATGAACTGTACTAAATCTACCTCAACACCCAGTGTTGTCAAAATACAGTCATGAGAAAAAATAAGCACACCCACCTTTTGAATTCTATGGTTTACCATATCAGGATATAATTTAAAAAAAAACAGGTCCTTAAAAGATCTTATAATTAGGAAAATACAACCTCAGATGACAACTTATACTGGTGAACAAAGTTTTTGTTTCTTGGACGCTGAGGACTCACTCACACAGGCGTTTTTGTACAGCGTTAAGAGCTGCATTTTCAGCGCTGCGCTAAACGCTGTACAATGCACCCATTCATTTTAATTGGGCTGCTCACACAGGGCTGAAAACGCAGCGTCTTCAACGCTGCGCTTTGACAGCGTTGCATGGTCTATTTTGGGGCGTTTTCAACCCTGTGTCGCCCATTGAAATGAATGGGCAGTGGTTTGAGCACTGCTGAAAACACTGGGTGTCGCGTTTTTGGCAGCGTTAACCGCACACCGATTTTCAGGGGGAGGGCTGGTAATATTAGCCCTACCCCGAAAAGCAGTCCGAGCTACATTAGGTAGAGAAAAAAAAAGTAATATTCACCTAGCAGCTGCCGTCCGGGTCGCGGCCGCTGGTCTCTGCCGCTGATCCGGGCTTCCATTGCACTGACACGTCTATTGCCATAGGCCAGGTTTGAGAACCCTCCAGCAATAGATTCCTGTGATTGGTTCTCAGCACTGACTCGATGCCCAATCACAGCCCTTCATTGACTGTTTCAGCCAATCAGAGCCGGCAAGCTCTTATCTTATATTTTGGCCTTATCTGTATGTGATGGAGGGTGCCTCTTACCACATCAACAACATCTGGGTCCACTCTAAGAATATGGGCTCGCCCATTACAGGTGACACACAGAACCAGGACAAGTACGGACAATCCAAATGCACAAACAGAAAACTGACAGATGACAAACACACTTACTACTCAACCTCGCATGCTAAAGCAGATGATAAAGCTGAATATAAAAATGAGTTTTAATTCGTGCATTGGCCAATGAATTTAAGCCTCGAGCCCAACAATCAAGGGTCCTTGTGTGTTGCGGTCCCTATTCTAGCAAGACACATAACCAGGCAGCACAAGCCACAAAACACACAGCAAGCTGCAAATCAAGATGTCCAGCCACCACACACACAGCAAGCTTCAGGGAGACATGACACATACACAGGCAGACAAGACTGAGGAGATACAGCTTCCTCTTGCAGAGGGGCTGGAGTATATATCTACACCCGGACTCAGGGGATTTGCTGACCTGAGCAACCACACCCAGCCAGCTCAATTAACCCCTTGTCTGAGGAGGTGTGCACCAGGAAGCCTGTAAAACAACAGGTCCCAGATGCACAACCTAACAAGAATTATTTGAGCCATTGTGAAGTACATAGCTGTCTACTTCTGGCAACATTGGGACTCCATACATGAGCACATCAGTTTTGTGAACAACTGAACGGCAGGGGTCTTTGGCAGCAGATCACTGCCAATAAACTATAGCTATCCTTCAAATAGGTCATCAATGATTCAAAGGTGCACAGTTAAGGTTCAGCAACTGCTCCTTTTTTATTCTCAAGCAATGTAAGTATGCAGCTTTGAGGATAGAATGAGGTCATCCCCACAAAACCAGTCTCTGAGGTGAGTTACAGAAATTCTGAAGTCTGAGCTGGTTGAGCAGTTGTAATGAGTTCTTAGGTCCTGCCCTTTAGCTATACTTTTGCACAATGCGGTCAGGTGTCAGCTGTCCTATTTTGGCAAACTCTTTGGGGCTGTGTAATTTCTGAACATAGCAGTTTGCAATTGACCCTCTAAGAAACCGGGATTTTAATGTCTAGGAAAGTTGTGTTTTTTTCCATACTTTTTAAAGTAAAAAAAGAGCTCCTATTTGTTGTTATTAAGTATCTCTACAAATTTCTGTTTGGTGTTATTCCAGCTCAAAAATATATTGTTAAATCTTAACTAGATAAAGCAGAGATGAGGAATGTCCACTCATCTGTATTTTCTCTGAATATGACTTTCTCCTCCTACCAGCTCAGATACAAGTTGGAATACATCAATGCACTTAGGCTCCCCATAGCCACTCTCCATAGCCACATCTAGACTGACAAGAAAAAAAAACTCAATTCATCCTGAATTCCAGCCCATGCAGTATATCTGGTGTATCTGAGGGCAGAAACACACACACACACACACAAAAATCAAGTATCTAGAAGGAGTTGTTGGAATTAAATGATACTTTATATGTGTGATTTCAATGTTGATATAAGCAAGTGTATACAATATCAGAGCAAAAGAATAATTTAATGCAAAAAACTGAACACTTGAGCAGAGGCTCTAGTACCCTGTTGGGGCGGCTTTATCTTCGATGCCAGATGTGATACGGGCTGGCATGGAGGCATACAGATTCCATATGGTATTCTTTGGCATTTCACTCTACATTTGCTGCAGTTTCTTGCATTCCAAAAATGTGCAACTTCACAAGTGCTAACTAGGCAAAAAAATTTTCATTGCATTGTAGATGCCTATCTAGTGGTCAATAAGCTCTACAAAAGCTGAAAAAGAGGTCCAGTACTCACAAGCTGCCTCTGAGAGCCTTTAATAGCCCGACGGTGAAACCACTTTTAGGGTCTCAGGTGGCAAGACCATTTATCTAATCACACCACAACTATAATCATTTGCATATCTACAAATGATGTAACTACATGCTGAATTTTGCAGCAAAATGACAACTCCTTCTAGGGGCTTATTTTCAAAATTCAGTCAATGTACAGGCAAAGTTTCTGGGTAATGCTGTTGATCCCAGAAATGATGGAACAGCCTTCAACAATTTGCCACCTAAGCCAGTTTTGGCCTTTGTGACCAAGCCCAATTTTTCAAATTGATTATGTTTTACTTTTGTGATAGCTTTGAAATGCTATTACTTGTTCTAGTGATTCTGAGATTGTTTTTGTGCGGCACATTTTATATCCATGGTAAATTTTGGCTGGAATGTTTTGAATTTATTTAGAAAAAATCCAAAATTTAAATTAAATTTTGAAAGATTCACATCTTTAAAAACTTGACATTTTCTACTTGTAATACAGATAGTCATACAACACAAAATACCATATATCCTCCTTTTGTCTGCATCATTTTTTAGCTTTCTTTTTATTTCTTTTGCATCTTAAAAGTCTTATAATTATAGCAGCAATTTGGCAGAACATTCCCAAACTCAATTTCTTTAGGGACCAGTTTAGTTTTGAAGTAGGTTTGATGGGTTTTTGTTTAGAAACTCCCTATAAATCACCCCATTATCAACACTACATTTAGGATGTTTGTTAACCCTTTAGGCATTTTATAAGAATTAAAGCAAAGTGGAGGTGAAATTTAAATATTTCAAATTTTTGCAGATTTTTAATTTAAAACGCAGTTTTTTTTTGTATCACAACAGAAATTATCAGTGAATCTCAATGTTTATTATCCTGAATCTGCAGTTTTTACAAATATCCCGCATGTAGCCCTAGTGTGCAGCATGTCCCTTTTATTGGGACATTTTTACACACATTTCAAGTTTGTCCACATGGCAGAATTTGAAACTATTTTTTTTCTGCATGGATTCTGCCTCTGAAACTGCAACAGAAATCCATGGCTAATGCACATATTTCTGCTGCAGATTCGCCCTGTCAACAGGCAAAATGAGTGCAAGGAATTTTCAACACCATTCTGGATATGTGACATTGGAAATTCCATGCATGGATTTTGCGCATTGACAGGGTAAAATCCACTTGCGAATCTGTGCTAAAATATGTGGCAGATATCTGCAGCAGTTTTAAATGTGGAATATGTGCAGGAAAATCTGTCAAATTCTGCCGTGTGAACATACCTTTACTATGTGTATAATGATTGTATATATCTATCTCCCTCCCTGCCAGACTTTGAGGAGAAGGAGATAGAAGGAGTGAAGAAGATGCTTTGCAAAGGGGCCTTCACCTATTTCCTGCTGACCCTGCTACTATAAAGTGTCCATGGGCCAGAAATGAAGCATATCATCTTCACCTCGTCCCTATTTAACTGACTGCTATTATGCAATATAAGGAATATGCATTTATAACTCAGAGAGACGTATAACACAGATTTGTAAACTGCAAATTACAATAGTCCCTAACCATGGAGGTATGTACCGTGTTCCCCCGAAAATAAGGCACCCCCTGAAAATAAGACACCCCCTGAAATTTGCAGAAGTCCCAAATATAAGGCACCCCCCGATAGTAAGGCATAGTAAAGTGTGCAGGCAAGTCAAGAGGCCTGTCCCCTGCTGCCATTCCTATTGTCTCCTACCTCCAGATGTATAGGTAGATCTGCAGACAGTCTGCTGTTATCCTGTCCTTGCTGTGCTGTACGAGTGTGCTGTTATGAGCTCCCCTTGCTGGCTGGAAAACTCCATACTGTACATTCTGTTCCTGCTGTACATGTCTGCTGGGATGAGCTCCCCCTGGTGGCCGGAAGCTGCAATACCATCCCTGCTTACAAGTGCTACAGGAACTTCTGTCTGCAGACAGGAACGTTACTTTACAGCCCTTATTTTTTTATGGCTCTGTGTGTGAGTCAGGCAACCTGTGTGTGATTCTTAAGGCTGGGTTCTTACAGAGCATATTTCCAGCGGAAATCTCGCAGTTTGGCCACAGCGATAAACAGCGAGATTTCCGCCAGGAAAGCGCTGCTTCAAAACCCACGGCACTCAGCCGCTTGTTTTGAAGCGACCTGGCTGCACGCTTTTCCGTTTCTGTGGCCGGTGAATCCGCACCACAACACTGGCTTCTCCCAGCTTTGCCGTGACAGATTTGCTGTCCCATGTGGACGAGATTTCTGAGAAATTTCGTCCACAAAGCTGGCCAATTGAGGGATTAGCAACCACAGACGGATTTGCCGTGGCGAAATAAGACACCCCCTGAAAATAAGACGTAGCGCATATTTGGGAGCAAAAATTAATATAAGACTCGTCTTATTTTCGGGGAAACAGGGTAGGTGTCCCTTCTCCCCAGGGTCAGTAATCTCATATTGGTGTACCTTTGACTAAAATACTTTTTTCAGCTACGTCTGTTCCTCTTGCCTTTACTTCTCTGATTCGAATCAGGGATTAGATTCTATGATTTAAACAAAACCCCTCTTTAAAGTTCTGCGTTCCCCTGAAAAAAACTGAAAACGCTCTCTCGTCTTGATCTGCACCATAAACTCCTCAAAATCAGCTTTATTTTTAAACCTTTTTGTGGTTATTTTCTTCTCTGCTCTTTTTCTTTGCTATTCTAGTCTCATAGGGTCAGTTGGACCAGTGAAGTTCAAGGTATTAGCAAGAAAAAATAAATAATAGTTTTAATAATTTTTTCAGGCAATTTAGCCGAATTTTGATGGAACGATTATCGTTCAGTTTGGTTTGTTTCCTATGAACACTGAACGATAAGTTTATAGGACCTGCATGATTGACAATGAGAATCAAACAGTCTAAACATGTGCCCAAATGTGAACGAGCTGGTGATGACATTAAAAGTGTGAAAGTACATATGTGCCCACCCTTACCTTGACTTGAATCTCATTAAGGGCTCCAATTACTCATAATACAAACATTATACATTTTTATAGGTGACAGATGGTCAACAGATGGTGTCTCTCAGCAATATCCTTCACTGCCATCCAGTAAAATATCTCACATATTAAACATACATTTTTCAGCATGGGAGCTTATGGTTATGAATGATATAGATTTTTTTCATCTTGCATCTGGGGAAATATTCAATTAAAAGGGTATTCCCATCTCAGAAAACCCATTCCAATCTGTTCCAAATTGCAAACTAAATAACTCACCAATGCCATGTGTTTTTCCAAAATGCCCCATTGTCTTAATACCCTGCCAACTAAAAATGCAACTATCTCCTGAGTGTCCAGCATCTCTGGAACACTGATGCAAGCACCAGCCCTCTCCACCCCATAGAGGAGGTGATCGTTTCTCCTAGCAACAAGCAATGTTTTTGGAAAAACACATGGCATTGGTGAGTGCTTGTGTTTGCTATTTGCAACACAATGGAATGGAGTTCCCGAGATGGGGATACCCCTTTAAGGGTCTATCTAAGGGAGGATACTTTTGTAGGATGAATGAGAATGCCATTACTGTATTATAAGTGGTTTTCTTAATTGCAGTAATAAGATATACTCTTTTGATTCACAATGACTAGTTTCCATTTTTTCCAGAATGTGTTAGGCACAGTAACAATGCAACTTACATGACTATAAGATTACCTTTCTTCCATCAAATGGCATTTAGATCAGCTCTTTCTCATTGAGCACAGTTCTATATCTCCTCTTTTGTGATGTAAAATTGTTTAGCTTTATATTTCAGCATTTGAAAGCTTTTGATGAGTATAAGAAGATTTGCACTACAATTCAGTTGTGAGATTAGTGCAATCTTGAGGGGGCATGATACCAAGCTTAATATTTACTTCTTACATTTCTTCTACTTGTGATGCTTACAATAGACTTTACTGAAACACTGTAATTTTAGCCACTCGCCTACCATCTAATACGCTATTTTGAAATGAATATAATCTTTATCATAAGCCGTAGTATATTTCTTTTTTAACAACTCAATGCTAAACTAAAAGGCTTTATAAAAGCTCTACATGCATCGTATATATACCTATATTGATGTGACTTCTTAGATGTTTTTATTGATAAAGACCAGAGATGAGCGAGCGTACTCGTCCGAGCTTGATGCTCGTTCGAGTATTAGGGTGTTCGAGATGCTCGTTACTCGAGACGAGCACCACGCGGTGTTCGAGTTACTTTCACTTTCATCTCTGAGACATTAGCGCGCTTTTCTGGCCAATAGAAAGACATGGAAGGCCTTACAACTACCTCCTGTGACGTTCCAGCCCTATACCACCCCTCTGCAGTGAGTGGCTGGGGAGATCAGGTGACACCCGAGTATTAAAATCTGCCCCGCCCGCGGCTCGCCACAGATGCATGGTGACAGAGAGGAGGGAAAGCGCTGTCTTGCTGTAGCTGCTATAGGGAGAGCGTTAGGTGTTATATTAGTCTTCAAGAACCCCAACGGTCCTTCTTAGGGCCACATCTGACCGTGTGCAGTACTGTTGAGGCTGCTTTTAGCAGTGTTGCACAATTTTTTTTTTTTGTATATCGGGCGTGCAGACCATAGCGTCCTCAGTCTGCAGTCATTGTACAGAATATAGGGGCAGTACTGGTGAGGCAGGGACAGTGGGAAAGGTGAAAGAGATATACTGTCTATATAGGCAGTGGGCTTTTTCAAACAAATTGGGGAAAAATACTATCTTTGGGTTGCCTGTGACAGTCTTCAGTGTACTGCGTGTCTGCTGGTGGTAGTAGTCCTAATTAATACGCAGCTAAGCGTTACAGCAGGTGTGCGCAAAATTGTTTCCTGGCTCTGCTGTGCCCGTTACATCACCGCCGTCATAGCGCCAGAGGGAAAGAGTATACAATATATACGCTGCATACAGTATCTGTCTGGTGTTTCAGCTCACCATTTAAAAAAGGGAAGCCAAATACTTAAGGCATACCACTGCCCTTTGGCGACTTGACTGCTTCTGCGCTGTGAATTCCACTAGCTCAGTCCTACGCACCTAGGTCTCACTACAGGCGTGCGCAAAATTGTTTCCTGGCTCTGCTGTCTCCGTTACATCACCGCTGTCAAAGCGCCAGAGGGAAACAGTAAACATAATATACGCTGCATACAGTATCTGCTGTTTCAGCTCACCATTTAAAAAAAGGGAAGCCAAATACTTAAGGCGTACCACTGCCCTTGGGCGACTTAACTGCTTCTGCGCTGTGAATTCCACTAGCTCAGTCCTACGCACCTAGGTCTCCCTACAGGCGTGCGCAAAATTGTTTCCTGGCTCTGCTGTCTTCGTTACATCACCGCCGTCATAGCGCCAGAGGTAAACAGTAAACATAATATACGCTGCATACAGTATCTGCTGTTTCAGCTCACTATTTTAAAAAAGGGGGGCGTGGCCTAACCAGGGACCAAGATGGAGGTTTGAGAGAGAGCTCCTCCATGAACTACGCTCATTAGCTACTGCACAGCAGCATTTGGACATCTAAATCTCTCACATAAGTGACTGGAAGGAGTGAGGATCATAATGCCACCAAAAAAGAAGCAGCCCAAGCTTCCTCCATGCAAGCTGGAGGAGTTTTTCCCAGCACTGGAGGATACACTCAAGATGGCACCTGCCATGCGGCCGAGTGCAGTGACTGCTGCTATTACAGAGGAGGAAGAAGACAGAGGCTCTGTGTGCTCCCTATCAGAGTCACAGGAGGACAAGCAGACAGATGAAGAGGCTGCCCTATTGATGGAGGCTGTGGGAGCAGAGGAGTCTGTGTGTGCCAGGAGTGCAGGCACCGAGATCTCCAGGATGGAGCCAGCCACATGGGTGAGTGCAGCAGCTGCTGCTATTACAGAGGAGGTGGATGGGGGTTTGGTGTGCTCTCAGCCAGAGACCACACTGGCAGGGAGAGAGGACAGTTTATTAGTGGGCACAGTAGGAGCTGGAGTACACAGCATGGGAAGTACAAGCAAGATGGTGCTGGTGCACGGACAGCAGGCTGGGGTAGCCACGCCCACTAAAGCAACATCATCAAAACCACACCCCCTCATCCCAGCTAACAAAGTACAGGCACGAAGTTCAGTACATCTCACCTCAGCAGAGGATCACAGTACACAGTCAGCACTGGCATCTCCTGGCCTGTCAGGCTCTGCTAGAGCATCAGTGAAGGCAGGCAGTGTGGGTGGCAAGGGAGAATCCCACAAGCTAGAGCCAGTGAAGAGACGATGGGCCCGTGAGGCTCCGCCCACTAAGATGACATCATTGAAACCACACCTCCCTCCTATAGCTAGCATTGAACAGCCTCGCAAAGCTCCGCCCACTAATACAGCATCACCAAAGCCACACTCCCTTGCCTCAGCTAACAATGTACAGGCACTAAGTTCAGCACATCACACCTCAGCAAAGAATCAAAGTGTACAGTCAGCACTGGCATCTACTAGCCTGCCAGCCTCTGCTGGAGCATCAGTGAAAGCAGGCAGTGTGGGTGGCCAGGGAGAATCCCACAAGCTAGCCCCAGTGATGAAAGTACAAGCTAGTGAGGTCCCACCCATAACTGCAAACAAGCAGTTACATGGAGCAAAATCACCAGGGCTGCTGGAGGAGTTTTCACAGCACCCTGCAGTGTCTGATGGTGAGCAGGCTTGTGGCCCAACACTGCACACAACAGCAGAGAGACAATGCGAACTGTTAACCCTTGCAGGCCCTGAGCTAGCAGACTCTGCTGCTGGTGACCCTATAAAGCAGCTTCACACTACTAATCAACCAGCCACTGAAAACTTCATCAAAGAGATTGTTATGGCTCTGAGAGATGCTTTACAATCTGAAATGAGAAGTCTGACTAACTCAGTTAATTCCTCTATACAAGACCTCAGCAACAGGGTTGAACATACTGAACTGAAGATGGGTGAAGTGGTCAAATCACACAACGAATTGATTGATGCGCATTATACCTTAGAGGAGGAAGTACAGCAATTAAAAACCAAACTCGCAGACATTGAGGATAGAAGCAGAAGGAACAATGTAAAAATCCGGGGAATTCCAGAGTCTGTCCCCAATCAAGAAATTCAGGAATATTTAAAACGCTTGATTATAAAAATCCTACCCCACACTCCTACAAACAAGCTCATCATAGACAGAGCCCATAGACTGCCCAGACCCAGCTTCATCTCTGAAAAAACACCCAGAGACATAATAGCTCACATCCATTTCTTCCATATTAAAGATGCCTTAATGTTCGCAACAAGAAATATGGACCGTCTTCCAACTCCCTTCTCGGATTTACAAATATTTACAGATCTTTCACAAACAACAATACAAGCGAGGCGCGCATTTCTTCCAATTACTTCGTCACTCAGACAGGCGGATGTCAAGTACAAATGGGGCTTCCCCACAAAGCTGTTAATTAATAGAGATGGTAAATTCTACTCAATTAATAATCCATCATCTGGAGAAGAGATTCTCAAATCATTGGGGATCCCGTTACTTACATCATCTCGCCGTCCACAAACGGCCAAACCCTCCAAACAAGGAAGAGATTGGTCCCATAGGAAAACCACACGTTAAGTTCAAGGTTGCTGTCTAAAAATACTGTGTGTGATCCACTGACAGAAATAATCATCATCCCTCATCCTTCCAAACACTAAGGCAACGACAAGAATGCATTTAGTTGAGATTGTTGCTGTCTAAAGATTTACTTTTAAGTGAGCGTTTGTTCACTGTTCCTGTAAGACTTTCCACGCTGAACCAACACAGGTCGTATCCTGCAATGTTAATAGTGCATTCATGTAGGCTGGGGGTCCGATGTGTCTTCCGTGGGGGTGCCTCAGATCTTGTGGGGGCTCCTTTACTGGGGGTCGTATTGGGTCTCAGACAAAATGTTAATTCTACAGTCGTTACTGTTTTTGTTATACTGTTTAATTTCATGCTCACTCTTCCAAAATGCCAGATGTTCTCTGTCACTAGCTTACCGCTAACAAACCAGACACTCCTAATCATCAGCAAAACACCATCACCCCTCAATGGCGGTTAATATACTGTAGCTCAATGTGAATGGTCTTAACTCCCCCTTCAGAAGAAGGTCTGCATGGAGGGAGGCATTGAAGTCCAGGGCCGACATACTGTGCTTTCAAGAAACGCACTTCATGGCCTCCGCACCCCCCAAAATGTCACACGCAAAATTCCCGGTAACATTCTTTGCCAACTCCAGCAAGAAACAAGCTGGAGTTATGATAGCAATTAAAGATTCCCTAAATTTCTCAGTTATTGATCAAATCATAGATCCTAAAGGTCGCTTTATAATTCTATTATGTACCATTGACTCCTCTCCTGTGACGCTGGTGAACATATATGTTCCGAATTCTAATCAAATCAAATTTCTAAACAGAGTGATGAAAAAGGTGCGGAAGCTATCAAAAGGCAATATAATTTTATGCGGAGATTTCAATGTAGCACCCGATAAAGTCATGGATACTACAGGAAGCAGTAACAGACATGCCCCTAATCTGAATAACTGGCTTCAAACAGAGGCGCTGTATGATACATTTCGTTGTAAAAATGCCTCATCTAAAGAATACTCCTTCTATTCAGCTCGCCACCAAACATTCACAAGGATTGACCTTTGTCTTGTGAATAGATCTCTACTTTCTAGTGTGTCATCCTCAAAAATTGGAACGGCTACTTGGTCAGACCACGCGCCCTGTACCACATCTTTGGTGCTGGGCATGGCCCAATCACCCCCCCGCAATTGGAAAATAAATACCTTCCTACTAAAAATCCCCCACTACAACAGATTAATTGCGGAAGAACTAGAAAATTATTTTAAATGGAATAACACGGAAGGGATTAACGCAATGTCTATATGGTTAGCACATAAGGCCTATATCCGGGGAATTCTAATCAAAATGGGTTCGCGCTACAAAAAAGAGAAAGCCTCAACAATAGATGAACTTCTAAAACAGATTAAAGTAGCAGAAGGTAATATAAGAGCTTCCCCATCAGACACAACCCACAAACAACTCTTTAAACTCCGAGAAAGCTTGAGAAATGCTTTACTCGGTGACTATGATAAAGAGTTAACAAATCTGAGAACAAATATGTATGCTTCATTAGGCAAACCATCCAAATGGTTAGCAAACCAGGCAAAAAGGAAGGAAGCTAGAACAAAAATTCCCTTTGTCTGGGACCCTGGGGGAAAAGGTCATAAGATATCTCACCCACAACAGATGGCGGACGTATTTAGGGGATACTATGAAAAATTATATAACCTGAAAAAAGACCCAAATATTTCCCAACCCACTAACCAAAACATATTGGATTTCCTTCAAAAAATCCCCCTTCCAAAAATATCTAGAGAAGAGCATGAGAGATTAGCAGCCCCAATAACATTAATGGAAATAGTAGAGGCAATAACTAAACTAAAATCCACCAAAGCGCCTGGACCTGATGGTTACGCTAATGAGTATTTCAAATCATTCTCAACGCAACTCTCCCCATATTTATTAAAAGCAGTCAATTCAGCCACCAGTATTGGTCACTTTCCTGAGGAATTTCTACAGGCCACAATAGTAACCCTTCCCAAACCAGGTAAACCCCCCCACTCACCAGAAAACTTCCGTCCAATTTCTTTACTCAATACTGATGCAAAAATATTTGCGAAAATCTTAGCCAAAAGACTTCTAGACATTCTACCTAACATAATTCACTCGGACCAAGTAGGCTTTGTTAAAGGTAGACAGTCTTCGGACGGGACCCGGAGAATTATTGACCTGCTACACTGTGTTGAAAAAACCCAAACCCCTACTATACTGCTAGCCTTGGATGCAGAAAAGGCATTTGACAGGGTTCATTGGGGGTATGCCTTCTTAACTCTAAAGAAATTTGGACTAAGTGAAAACTCTATAAACTTAATTAAAACCTTATATGCCAGCCCTTCCGCGAGAGTCTTGGTGGATGGCACCCTGTCAGAACCTTTCCAAATTACTAATGGTGTGAGGCAAGGTTGCCCATTGTCTCCACTAATATTCACAATGACTATAGAACCACTAGCCGAAGCGTTACGGATTAACGCAGAGATAAGGGGAATTACCGCAGGCCTTCGCCAGCATAAAATAGGCCTCTTTGCTGACGACATCATTCTTTCATTAACCAACCCACTAACGTCACTACGAAAAGCATACCAAATCATAACAGAATTTGGAAAAGTATCCTTCTACAAATTAAATACAAACAAATGCCAAATCCTTGGCACCAACACTCCCACAAAATTAAAATCAATAATACAAACAGAATTCCCTTTTAGCTGGCAAACATAATGTATCCGATATCTAGGCATTATCCTAACCTCCCCGCTAAAACTTTTGGTTGAAAGAAATTTCACCCCCCTCCTTGAATCCATGCAAAAGGACATTAACTCCCATAAAACTCAAGGACTATCTTGGTTAAGCAGAATAATGGTATATAAAATGATCACTCTACCCAAGATTTTGTATGTATTCAGGGCCCTGACAGTCATTGTCCCTAAACAGATTCTTAACAAACTCCAAAGGCAAATTTCCAACTTTGCCTGGCAGGGCAAAAGACCCAGGATTGCAGCAAACATACTGACACTAAGATTAGGCAAAGGGGGAGTGGGAATTCCCAAACTGGAAGCTTATTACAAGGCCATAATCATAAACCAGACCAAACAATGGACAATAGCAACACCAGCCCTAGGGTGGAAAGGAATAGAAAACACAATAATTAGTCCCAAACCTTTGGGAACATTGTTATGGGCGACCACTTTGTGCCATTATCAAAAAGGACAAACATTAAGTACCACTAACCTGGTTCTGCCTCCAACTATGCTAGCCTCTCTGGACTCTTGGCATGCTTTCCTTGAAAACCAAAACACATCACCCCACCGATTAACACCAAAAATACCTCTAGAGGTGATAGAGCATTTCATTAATGATCTATCAACTAGCTCTTGGAAAACCAAGGGGATCACCTACATTAAGGACTTAATAGAAAAGGACAGAGTCAAATGCTTTCAAGATCTACAGGTCCAATTTGGATTAGGTGAGGGTGAAAGATTGCGTTATTTCCAGGTCCGCTCCCTACTAAATTCCTCTAAAATGGGCGAAATAAGAATTCCTAGATTAGTACTACAATATTTACAGAAAGATTTGTTAAACTGCTCATTCACTAGGAATATTTATGATTGTTTAACAGGGAATTATGAACTCAGCAAAAAAATCCACTTGTTGAATTGGGAAAAGGACCTGGGGAAGGCGTTTTCTATGGATAGCTGGGAATCAGCCCTCAGGTTAGCTTCACAAGCGACAAAAGGAGCAGCAATACTTGAAACTTTCACGAAAATAGTGACCCGCTGGTATCTTACGCCGAGAGCTCTTAAAAATAGAGGATTAAGTGACGACGACCAATGCTGGAGAGGATGTGGCCACTCGGGGACACTTCTCCATGTTTTTTGGTAATGTCCACGAGTGATACCCTATTGGGAGGAGGTTTATGACATGTTAAATAAAATAACAATTTCTCAGGTGCCCAGAAGACCTGAATTAGCACTACTCCTACTAGGCCTAGAAAATTATCAAATAGACACCAAAAAAATACTAGCCCACATTCTTATGTCAGCTGCAAATTTAATTGCCAAGAATTGGAAGGCCCAATTACCACCTAAAGGGAGTGACCTCCACAATAGGCTTCATGCCCATGCCACTATGGAAAAATTGATGGCAATGAGATCCAATACCCTGCACAAATACGAGAAAACGTGGCACATCTGGCTCACACACTATCCGAATTAAATGAACGAGAGCAATTTAAAGTTATGTTCTGTTATGTTATTAAACTGTTTTTATTTTAAAGCTATAAATGTCAATAAAGATAAGCTCTTGAATAAAAACTTATCAAAATTGTATGGAGGAACAGGAACATGTTATGCATACAAGAGGGACGGAAGCCCTCAAAATTATTCTGTTGCAATATAATTGTAATGTATTTCCTGTGTTCCCTACTACTAAATAAAAAATGTTCAAAACTATTTAAAAAAAGGGAAGCCAAATACTTAAGGCGTACCACTGCCCTTTGGCGACATAACTGCTTCTGCGCTGTGAATTCCACTAGCTCAGTCCTACGCACCTAGGTCTCACTACAGGCGAGCGCAAAATTGTTCCTGGCTCTGCTGTCTCCGTTACATCACCGCTGTCATAGCGCCAGAGGGAAACAGTAAACATAATATACGCTGCATACAGTATCTGCTGTTTCAGCTCACCATTTAAAAAAAGGGAAGCCAAATACTTAAGGCGTACCACTGCCCTTTGGCGACTTGACTGCTTCTGCGCTCTGAATTCCACTAGCTCAGTCCTACGCACCTAGGTCTCACTACAGGCGTGCGCAAAATTGTTTCCTGGCTCTGCTGTGCGTTCCGTAAGCGAAGTCAGCCTCCAACCACAGGCCAATAAGCGGCACATTTAATTACAGCGTTCTGTTTCTGCTCTACTCGTAATACACCATGCTGAGGGGTAGGCCTAGAGGACGTGGACGCGGGCGAGGACGCGGAGGCCCAAGTCAGGGTCTGGGCATAGGCCGAGCTCCTGATCCAGGTGTATCGCAGCCGACTGCTGCGGGATTAGGAGAGAGGCAAGTTTCAGGGGTGCCCAGATTCATCTAACAATTAATGGGTCCACGCGGTAGACCTTTATTAGAAAATGAGCAGTGTGAGCAGGTCCTGTCGTGGATGGCAGTGCATCCAGCAATCTATCGACCACCCAGACTTCTACGCCGTCCACTGCTGCAACTCTGAATCCTCTGGCTGCTGCTCCTCCTTCCTCCCAGCCTCCTCACTCCATTACAATGACACATTCTGAGGAGCAGGCAGACTCCCAGGAACTGTTCTCAGGACCCTTCCCAGAATGGGCAGCAATGGTTCCTCTCCCACCGGAGGAGTTTGTCGTGACCGATGCCCAACCTTTGGAAAGTTCCCAGGGTCCGGGGGATGAGGCTGGGGACTTCCGGCAACTGTCTCAAGAGCTTTCATTGGGTGAGGAGGACGATGACGATGAGACACAGTTGTCTATCACTCAGGTAGTAGTAATTGCAGTAAGTCCGAGGGAGGAGCGCACAGAGGATTCAGAGGAAGAGCAGCTGGACGATGAGGTGACTGACTCCACCTGGTTTGCTAAGCCTACTGAGGACAGGTCTTCAGAGGGGGAGGCAAGTGCAGCAGCAGGGCAGGTTGGAACAGGCAGTGCGGTAGCCAGGGGTAAAGGCAGGGCCAGACCGAATAATCCACCAACTGTTTCCCAAAGCGCCCCTTCGCGCCATGCCACCCTGCAGAGGCCGAGGTGTTCAAAGGTCTGGCAGTTTTTCCCTGAAAGTGCAGACGACCGACAAACTGTGGTGTGCAAGGTTTGTCGCGCCAAGATCAGCCGGGGAGCCACCACCACCAGCATGCGCAGGCATATGATGGCCAAGCACCCCACAAGGTGGGACGAAGGCCATTCACCGCCTCCGGTTTGCACCACTGCCTCTCCCCCTGTGCCCCAACCTGCCACTGAGATCCAACTCCCCTCTCAGGACACAGGCACGACTGTCTCCCGGCCTGCACCCACACCCTCACCTCCGCTGTCCTCGGCCCCATCCAGCAATGTCTCTCAGCGCAGCGTCCAGCCGTCGCTAGCGCAACTGTTTGAGCGCAAGCGCAAATACGCCGCCACGCACCCGCACGCTCAAGCGTTAAACGTGCACATAGCCAAATTGATCAGCCTGGAGATGCTGCCGTATAGGCTTGTGGAAATGGAGGCTTTCAAAAACATGATGGCGGCGGCCCCGCGCTACTCGGTTCCCAGTCGCCACTACTTTTCCCGATGTGCCGTCCCAGCCCTGCACGACCACGTCTCCCGCAACATTGTATGTGCCCTCACCAACACGGTTACTGCCAAGGTCCACTTAACAACGGACACGTGGACAAGCACAGGCGGGCAGGGCCACTATATCTCCCTGACGGCACATTGGGTGAATTTAGTGGAGGCTGGAACAGAGTCAGAGCCTGGGACCGCTCACGTCCTACCCACCCCCAGAATTGCGTGCCCCAGCTCGGTGCTGGTATCTGCGGCGGTGTATGTTTCCTCCACTAAACCACCCTCCTCCTCCTCCTCCTCCTACGCAACCTCTGTCTCACAATCAAGATGTGTCAGCAGCAGCACGTCGCCACCAGTCGGTGTCGCGCGGGGTGGCAGCACAGCGGTGGGCAAGCGCCAGCAGGCCGTGCTGAAACTACTCAGCTTAGGAGAGAAGAGGCACATGGCCCACGAACTGCTGCAGGGTCTGACGGAGCAGACCGACCTCTGGCTTTCGCCGCTGAGCATCCAACCGGGCATGGTCGTGTGTGACAATGACCGTAACCTGGTGGCGGCTCTGCAGCTCGGCAGTCTTACTCACGTGCCATGCCTGACCCACGTCTTTAATTTGGTGGTTCAGCGCTTTCTGAAAAGCTGCCCACGCTTGTCAGACCTGCTCGGAAAAGTGCGCCGGCTCAGCGCACATTTCCGCAAGTCCAAGACGGACGCTGCCACCCTGCGGACCCTGCAACATCGGTTTAATATGCCAGTGCACCGACTGCTGTGCGATGTGCCCACTCGGTGGAACTCTACGCTCCACATGTTGGCCAGGCTCTATGAGCAGCGTAGAGCTATAGTGGAATACCAACTAAAACATGGGCGGTGCAGTGGGAGTCAGCCTCCTCAATTCTTTACAGAAGAGTGGGCCTGGTTCGCAGACATCTGCTAGGTCCTTGGAAACTTTGAGGAGTCTACCCAGATGGTGAGCGGCGATGCTGCAATCATTAGCGTCACCATTCCTCTGCTATGCCTCTTGAGAAGTTCCCTGCAAAGCATAAAGGCAGACGCTTTGCGCTCGAAAACGGAGGCAGGGGAAGACAGTATGCCGCTGGATAGTCAGAGCACCCTCTATGTCTATATCTCAGCGCGTGAAGGAGGAGGAGGAGGGGGAGGAGCATGAGGAGGAGGGGGAAGAGACAGCTTGGCCCACTGCTGAGGGTACCCATGCTGCTTGCCTGTCATCCTTTCAGCGTGTATGGCCGGAGGAGGATCCTGAAAGTGATCTTCCTAATGAGGACAGCCATGTGTTGCGTACAGGTACCCTGGCACACATGGCGGACTTCATGTTAGGATGCCTTTCTCGTGACCCTCACGTTACACGCATTCTGGCCACTACGGATTACTGGGTGTACACACTGCTCGACCCATGGTATAAGGAGAACCTTTCCACTCTCATACCCGAAGAGGAAAGGGGTTCGAAAGTGATGCTATGCCACAGGACCCTGACGGACAAACTGATGGTAAAATTCCCATCCGACAGCGCTAGTGGCAGAAGGCGCAGTTCCGAGGGCCAGGTAGCAGGGGAGGCACGGAGATCGAGCAGCATGTACAGCGCAGGCAGGGGAACACTTTCCAAGGCCTTTGCCAGCTTTATGGCTCCCCAGCAAGACTGTGTCACCGCTCCCCAGTCAAGGCTGAGTCGGCGGGAGCACTGTAAAAGGATGGTGAGGGAGTATGTAGCCGATCGCACGACCGTCCTCCGTGACGCCTCTGCCCCCTACAACTACTGGGTGTCGAAGCTGGACACGTGGCCTGAACTCGCGCTGTATGCCCTGGAGGTGCTTGCTTGTCCTGCGGCTAGCGTCTTGTCAGAGAGGGTGTTTAGTGCGGCTGGGGGAATCATCAAGGATAAGCGTACCCGCCTGTCAACCGACAGTGCCGACAGGCTTACACTCATAAAGATGAACAAAGCCTGGATTTCCCCAGACTTCTCTTCTCCACCAGCGGACAGCAGCGGTACCTAAACAATACGTAGGCTGCACGCGTGGATGGAAGCATCGTTCTCTATCACCATCAAAAACGGGGACCTTTTAGCTTCATCAATCTGTGTATTATATTCATCCTCCTCCTCCTGCTCCTCCTCCTGAAACCTCACGTAATCACGCCGAACGGGCAATTTTTCTTAGGCCCACAAGGCTCAGTCATATGACTTTAGTAAACAATGTTTATACGTTTCAATTCTCATTAAAGCGTTGAAACTTGCACCTGAACCAATTTTTATTTTAACTGGGCTGCCTACAGGCCTAGGTACAAATTAAGCCACATTAACCAAAGCGATTAATGGGTTTCACCTGCCCTCTTGGTTGGGCATGGGCAATTTTTCTGAGGTACATTAGTACTGTTGGTACACCTATTTTTTTTGGCCCTCGCCTACAGTGTAATCCTATTAATTTTTATGGGCTTCGCCTGCACTCATGGTACAGCAAGGTGTGTGGGGTTGGCCTACACTTTTGCTACATAAATGTAACTGGGGCCTTGTCTATACTGCAACTACTGAAATATGCAAGAGACTGTTTTCTCCCTAAACTGCTGCAACGGGAATGTTACTGTGGCCTGTCTTAACTGCTACTACTACTGAAATGGAACTAATACTGTGCTCCCCCTATACTGCTGCTTCGGAATTGTTACTGGGGCCTGTCTTGACTGCTACTACTACTGAAATGGAACTAAGACTGCGCTCCCCCTATACTGCTGCTTCGTAATTGTTACCAGGGCCTGTCTTGAGTGCTACTATTGCTGAAATGGAACTAAGACTGTGCTCCCCCTATACTGCTGCTTCGGAATTGTTACTGGGGCCTGTCTGGACTGCTACTACTACTGAAATGGAACTAAGACTGTGCTCCCCCTTACTGCTGCTTATGAATTGTTACTGGGGCCTGTCTTGAGTGCTACTATTACTGAAATGGAACTAAGACTGTGCTCCCCCTATACTGCTGCTTCGGAATTGTTACTGGGGCCTGTCTGGACTGCTACTACCACTGAAATGGAACTAATACTGTGCTCCCCCTATAATGCTGCTAGTGATATGTTACTGGGGCCTGTACCTAATGCTACCGCTGAAATGTTACTGGTATAAGGCTCCACAGAGGTCCACCATAGTGTCGGGACTAGACCCCTGACACATGTTTCTGATACACATTCTTCACACCTTTTCAATAATTCTTTCCAAATCTCTCTCAATCATGAGTGCAGATTCTTCAAATCGCATAAAACAATGGTCTTGGAAGGACTACAAATGAAAATGTGTGTCCTTAGAATTGTCCCTTCACGCTCTCAAGTTACAGATGACGACTTGATGGAGTATCATGTCTCCAATTGTCCACCTCTATTCTGCCAGCAGAGATCATAAGGCGTGGCGACCTACCATATTTGTTGAGTCGCTCACGCCAGGTGAGTCCCCTTCTTTTATTTTACCTGGTTTGACATACACTATATTATCACTGTCCTGATTGTGTTTTTCTCTTCACCCAGCCACTATTTAACTGACTCCTATCATGCCAACAGACTCCAGCCCCTAGCCACTGCAATTAATTGCCTACTGTTAAGGCTATTGAAGTTCCAGAGCATGGATTAACTCAAAAGAGCAAAAGAGCAGTGATGTGCTGCCCCATGACAGCAAGACAAGTTGGGATCAGCTGAAGGACATACTCCTGCTATCCTCGTTCTCCTTCTATCTCTCTGACCACTCTTTCAGCGTCTCTTTCACTGACTCTACCTCCTTTCCACTTCCTCTCGCTATTGGAATCTCCCAGGGCTTGGTCCTTTGCCCCCCTTCTCTTCTCTATTTATGCAGCCCCAATTGGGCTAACCATTTTCAGATTTGGCCTCCAACATAACCTCTATGCCGACGACACTCAGCTATACACCTCCTCCCATGACATCTCTGCATTTTTCCTCCAAAACATCTCTGACTGTCTGTCCGCTGTCCCTAACACCATGTCCTCCCTTTTTCTCAAACTTAACCTCTCAAAAACTGATCCTCTTGTTTTTCCACCATCTACCAGCTGACCTCCCCCCAACATGTCCATATCAGTAGCTGGCATTACCATATTCCCCAGACAGCATCCCCGCTACCTCAGGCTCACACTGGACTCGGACCTTCACCCTCCACATCCAATCTCTGGCCAGAAATTGCCACCTGCACCTCAGGAACATTGCAAAAATTCTTTGAACCTCCACATGGTCACCTTATCCGAATATTTTAAGGTTAAGAAAATTCCACGTGGACTGCGGTCACACCTTAGACCCACTCTTCTTCCTGATATTGCCAACTTTTGCCTGAAGTTTGAAAATATCTGTAACAGATTTTTATTTGACATAACGTTGTTGAATATAGAACACCTACAGATTGAAGCTACTACATGTTTGAACAACATTGCGAGCATTGAGGAACAGATCAACACCAAGATATCCACCGAACAGTGGACTACAGTGCTTAAAAAGATTGATGTATCACTGCAAAAATTTAAAGAGGACATCGAGTCAGTTAAACGGACGAAGTGGTTTCGCGACCTTGACAATTCCGAAAAGGGTCGCATATATAGTTGGCGCATGACTAAAAGTGAACGTAATATGTATACACCTAGACATGGTCGATATGCGTCTAGAAGAAAGCAATTTAAGGAGTCAACATTTGGTTTTTCCTCGGCCGGTTCCGAATCTACCGATAATTCCTCACAGGGCTCCAATAGATCAGTTCATTTTTTAGGATTGGGTCCTTCCAATCGTGGGAGAATGAAAAATGCTGCCACAAATCGGTTCGCAGAGGTGGAAGAAAACATGCAAGATGGAGAAAAAGGGTCACAAAGCAGGACCACACGATCCAGCAACAAAAAGATGACGACGCAACCAACCTAGTGGTAAACATCTCGTCCAGGACACTTTCGGATCATTATTTAGTCACACATCTATTTTTTTGGACAAGGTACTGCGTAGGTTTGCTACCTCGGGTGCCTCTTATGTTAAAGACACCAGTGATTTTTTAATGATCCTGAGTAAAATGACTATTTCAGACGATGTGATTCTGGCCTCATTTGAAGTGACATCGTTGTACACGTCAATTACCCATGAGAAGGGATTAGAGGCAGTGAGATACAAACTAGCATCGTCTAATATATCTCTCGAATGCGAACATGTTGTTCTATCATTACTTGAACTTATTCTGTCAAAAAATTATTTGTTTTTGTAGGCAAATACTACAGGCAGTGCCAGGGGACCGCCATGGGATCGAACGTAGCGCCTACCTACGCAAATATTTACATGAACAGATTCGAGGAAGAACTTGTGTATGCGTCTGCGTTCTGGCCCAAGGTGCTCTCCTGGCACCGGTATATTGATGACATATTCTTGGTGTGGCGTGGCAATAAAAGTGACTTGATGTCATTCCACTTGGAGTTAAATGGCATTTGGCCAGAACTCAAATATTCAAGAAACGAAATTGCATTTTTGGACGTTTTGGTAACCAATGTTGGCGGTAGGTTGGAAACCGATCATTATGTTAAAGAAATGGACCGTAATAGTTTACTAGAATACAATAGCTTTCACCCTCGCTCCATGGTAAGGTCTTTACCGTGGAGCCAGTTGATTAGGGTAAAACGCATCACCATTGACCACAAACTTGATACTCGTTTGTCACAGATGTGCACTATATTCCTATCACGTGGATATCCTCACAATTTAATCACTATGGCCACACAAAAACTGACTAATGTTCAACGTGTCGATTTGTTGTCTCTTAGATCCAGGGTGGAGGGTCCAAAACGGATCCCTTTTGTATCGGTATACAATCCTGTAAGTACACGATTATCTGCTATTCTCAGAAAACATTGGTCATTGCTACGCATGGTCGATAATAACATTGAGGAGTTTGTTAATCCCCCCATGATGTCCTGCAAAAGGGGTAAGAACTTGCGAGACATCTTTGTACACTCATTGTATAAAAAGAAATCAGGTTTACAGCAAACATTATTAGCACCCCGCCGCTCGGGTAATTTCCCGTGCCTAGGGTGCTCTTGCTGCAATAATATGCTTAAGGGTGATAAATTTCACCATTCATCAACGGGTGCCGCTTTCTCGATCAAAGGTTTCTTCACGTGTTCTTCTTCTTATGTAATTTACCTTTTGTGTTGTCCATGTGGACTACAGTACGGAGGAGAAACAACGCTTGAAATTCGTACTAGAATTAATGGACACAAAAGCTCTATTCGTACCAAGAACCTATCATTACCTGTTTCGCACCATTTTGTGGAGAGTGGACACACGGTCGGTCAACTACGATTTAGGGTGATCGACTGTGTGCCCCCTCTCTCACGTGGTGGCGATCGTGAAAAAATTCTCCTTAAAAAAGAACTACGCTGGATCTATACTTTAGACACTTTGACACCACGTGGCCTCAATATAGATTACAATATCATGCAATATCTATAGTGCTGTTGATCCTCACCGTATCTGACTTACTTTTACTTTTGCATTTCTTGTATTTGGTATTTATTTTGATATGTTTGTCTTATTTGTTAAACATTTTTTCTGTTTTGCTTATTTATACTTCTTTTCTTTTGTTATAGTGGTGAAATATATATTCGTTTGAGATATGGGATATTGGAATCTACCGGAGTGAACTTGGAGCTACACATGGGGACTTACATCCCTTATTTGCAAACAAATTTTATACATATTCATATACAGCAGTTTCTGCTGCGTTTTGTAGCGATTTGTATATTATGCATCCTTTTCCTTGGTGCTACTAATCCTAGCTGTTACATTTGTTATGTTTTTATACATTGCTATATTTGGATGTTTGCTCCGTGTGTTTTGCCCTTGTTCCTCCCGTACTGTTTGTATTATTTTTTGTATTTGACTAATTAATGCATGGACTCTTGTTGACACGTTCGGCCTTTTTTCGACCTTTTTTCGACCTTTTTCCGCATTGAATACATAGTATTTATGCGCCCCGCTTTGGAACACACATTCTGACACGCAGGCCCTTTTTCGCAAGTTTGCGATCAATTTATGCGCCCTATTTGGAGACGCTTATTCTGATGCGCACATGTGGCTCATTCGATGACGTGTGTTTACGTGACAGTTTAGATACGCTGCACGAGGTTCCTATGCGTGGTACGTCGTGACATCATGACGTTTTACCACATGACTTTCTCCATGACGACGCCTGCTGCTGGAAGTGCCCACAAGTATCCATGCATTGACCTTAAACTCTCCACATGAGGTACTAATTTGCAATTAACAACTGATTGGCTGTTTGACTGCATATATACCCTGTTGTACCATTGCTTTCATTGCATTTGAAAAAGACTTTGTGTCGAAACGTCATGTATCTGTGACTTGAGGAGGAATAAAGCTCTGCATCATTTATCTGCACCTGGTTTGCTGTCATACTTTTCTCTACATACTTGGATTGCTTTGGAAATTATTTGGATCAATTTCCTTGTGGCGATTGCAATTTACCAGTTCATCCCTTATTGGGTTAAGGTGGTGCTGTCTGCAACTGTATTTGTCTTTACACGATAAAGACACTCGTTGTCGCCCTCATCCATTCCAGACTCTTACTGCAACTCATTGCTAAGTGACCTTCCCTGCACCAAACTTTCCCCTCTCTAATCCATGCTAAATACGGCAGCTAGACTCATCTTCCTGTCCAGCCGCTTCTCCAATGCCTCTGCACAATGCCAGTCACTGCATTGGCTGCCCATGTATTACAGAACTCAATTTAAACTCATCACTCTCACTCACAGAGCTCTCCATGGCGCCGCGTGAATGTACATTACCTCCCTCCTGCCAATACATCCCCCAACCCGCACACACAGCCAACACAGCCAGACTACACGTTCCCCTAATATGAACCTCACAGGCTCGCCTCTAGGATTTCACCAGAGCAGCACCGACCCTACGGAACGCTCTACCACAAGACATTCCGACAATACTTGATGCACAGAATTTCAAACGTGCCCTGAAGACTCACCTCTTCAAAGAAGCATACTAACTCCCCTGATTTAGTCCCCTGCCCTCAAATTACGTCCATCATGGAAATTCCCTGCCCCATACCTTCTGTACCACCCTACCTGTCCTGATTGAGCTCCCCATGCATCACAAGCGCTGCAGAATAAGTTAGAGCTATACAAATAAAGATTGTTATTATTGTTATCCTCCCTCTGGCTAAGTCATTTAGAAAGGTGCTATTTGCACTAGGTGTGTGAAGTGCAGACTTAAGAACGAAATTACAGACAGTCCTTTTTTCTGTCGAATGCTACGGACAGCAGAAAAAAACACCTGTTTTTTGCATACTGTCTGTAAATTTACAGACGGTTGGCAACCCTGGTATTGGGGCATAGAGGAAATTGTGTCTATAAAATACACTGACGAATACATTTTCTACCAAAGCACTATATATTTACTATTTGCAGGTGCTGCATTGTTCTGTTGCTTGATATCATCAAAAATTTATAGAACATCAAAGACCTAAATCAACATTTCTGGAAAGAATAGTTCATTTTAAAGCAACTTCTAAATGACCGAGTAAAATCTATCCCCTACAATCACTTCAACACCACCTTGGTAGGTTGACCTGCTGTGCACAGAAAATTCAGGACAAAAACCATAATTTATCAAATAATATAAAAATGCACTTTACAGTATGTCTTGTAATCAAATCACCGTCTCAATAACAACCATATGTTTATTAAATGTAAAAGAATTAGATTTCTATGCAGAAGGTAACTGATTTCAATAAAGAACATTTTTGTTATACTTATTTTATTCTCAATTCCCTTTTCATGTATCATTTTAAAACCTTACAAGCAAAAGTAAAAAATATTTTTTCATCTTTTAAAACCTAATTTTATATGTACTATTCATATCTCAGCGTGGCTGGAGGAACATCCCCACTACAGGGACAGAGAGGTTCCCCTGCAGGAAAGAAGAAGGAAATCCCCAGTAGCATGATGCCGGGGTTTCCCTGCAGGGTAGAATAAGGGATTTCCAAGTTGCTAGGGATTTTCTAATTCTCCCCTGCAGGGGAGCCCCGGCATCATGCTGCTGGGGATTTCCTCCTTCTCCCCTGCAGGGGAACCTCTCTATCTCTGCATTGGGGATATCCCTCCAGCCCCGCTAAGATGAAGGGAAGCCCTGCTAAGAAAGGGGTTCCTCCGGGCTTCCCTTCATCGCTCTCTTTCTTCCCACTGTGGGGAAATCCCTCCATCCTGACTGAGGTGATGGGAGTCTCTGGAAATGAAGAGGGTTGCCCATGGACTCCCTTTATCTCCTTCTCTCTCTCCCTGCTGCAGGGAAATCCCTCCAGTGCCGCAGAGATGAAGCGAACCCCCGGGGACTAACAGGAGCGTACAGCTGGACATTCAAAATGTCATTCTGGGTTTAGCAGCGTGGCAGCACTCCCTATCCACTCTCTTTTCGTCCAGCTACCATAGGAGTCTACCGGAACTCCTGCGCATGGCGCACCAAAGGTAGGTCACGTCCTATCTTTTCACACAGCAGGGAATTTTAGTCACTGAAGTCCTATCTTTTTAGGTTCAAATTTTTTGCACAGCTAAAATTCCTTCATCTGAATGTTTCCATAGGAAAGCATTGGTTCTAAATGCAATTTTTTTTGCGCATGTAAGGGCGCCCACCCACTGGCGATTTTTTTTCCTTTGCCTTTTGCGTTTTTTCTCAAGAGCAATTAGAATTGAATGTGTTCCTGTCCACTTGCGTTTTTTTTTTCAGTCCGTTGCAATTTTTAACATAGGAACTGTCAGTTGCATATGTGAACTTATTTTTCTCTTAATGCACCCATGAATGTCAATGGAAATTAACGGAAAATGCGCGAAAAAGCCGCGAAAATGCCGCAAAAAACGCCGCGGAAAACGCTGCGTTTTTCACGCACGAAAATCGCAAACGCCAGTGGGTGGGCGCCCTTAGGGTGACTACCCACTACAGTTATTTTTCACCGCGAAATTTGCAGCGTTTTTCTTTTTTCTCCAGTGGTCTATGGGACTTGTCAATGTTAAAATCGTGATCGCGCAAAATCACGATTTCGCGGTAAATTTGCGATTTTAGCATTAACAAGTCCCATAGTCCCCTGGATAAAAAGAACTGTAGTGGGTGGTCACTAGAGATGAGCGAACGTACTCATCCGAGCTTGATGCTCGTTCGAGTACTAGGGTGTTCGAGATGCTCGTTACTCGAGACGAGCACCACGCGATCTTCGAGTTACTTTCACTTTCATCTCTGAGACATTTGCGCGCTTTTCTGGCCAATAGAAAGACAGGGAAGGCATTACAACTTCCTCCTGTGATGTTCCAGCCCTATACCACCCCCCTGCAGTGAGTGGCTGGGGAGATCAGGTGTCACCGGAGTATTTAAATCTGCCCCGCCCGCGGCTCGCCACAGATACATTCTGACATAGATCAGGGAAAGTGCTGCTGATGCTGCTGCTGCTATAGGGAGAGTGTTAGGTGTAATATTAGGCTTCAAGAACCCCAACGGTCCTTCTTAGGGCCACATCTGACCGTGTGCAGTACTGTTGAGGCTGCTTTTAGCAGTGTTGCACATTTTTTTTTGTATATCGGGCGTGCAGAGCATTGCGTCCTCAGTCTGCAGTCATTGTACATAGTATAGGGCCAGTACTGGTGAGGCAGGGACAGTGGGAAAGGTGAAAGAGATATACTGTCTATATAGGCAGTGGGCTTTTTCAAACAAATTTGGGAAAAATACTGTCTTTGGGCTGCCTGTGACCGTCTTGAGTGTACTGCGTCTCTGCTGGGGGTAGTAGTCCTAATTATAACGCAGCTAAGTGTTACAGCAGGCTTGCGCAAAATTGTTTCCTGGCTCTGCATTGCCCGTTACATCACCGCCGTCATCCCGTCCAGAGGGAAACAGTCTGCAGTAATTTTACATAGTATAGGGCCAGTACTGGTGAGGCAGGGACAGTGGGAAAGGTGAAAGAGATATACTGTCTATATAGACAGTGGGCTTTTTCAAACTAATTTGGGAAAAATACTATATTTGGGCTGCCTGTGACCGTCTTCAGTGTACTGCGTGTCAGCTGGGAGTAGTAGTCCTGATTAATACGCAGCTAAGTGTTACAGCAGGCTTGCGCAAAATTGTTTCCTGGCTCTGCGCTGCCCGTTACATCACCACCGTCATCCCGTCCAGGGGGAAACAGTATACATATATACGCTGCCTACAGTATCTGTCTGCTGTCTCAGCTCAGCCTTTAAAAAAATAGAAGCAAAATACTTAAGGCCTACTAGTGGCCTTTGGACACTTGACTGCTTCTGCGCTGTGAATTCCACTAGCTCAGTCATACGCACCTACGTCTCACTACAGGCTTGCGCAAAATTCTTTCCTGGCTCTGCTGTGCGTTCCGTAAGCGAAGTCAGCCTCCAACCGCAGGCCAATAAGTGGCGCATTTAATTACAGCGTTCTGTTTCTGCACTACTGGTAATACAGCATGCTGAGGGGTAGGGGTAGGCCTAGAGGACTTGGATGCGGGCGAGGATGCGGAGGCCCAAGTCAGGGTGTGGGCACAGGCCGAGCTCCTGATCCAGGTGTATCGCAGCCGACTGCTGCGGGATTAGGAGAGAGGCACGTTTCTGGCGTCCCCAGATTAATCTCACAATTAATGGGTCCACGCGGTAGACCTTTATTAGAAAATGAGCAGTGTGAGCAGGTCCTGTCGTGGATGGCAGAAAGTGCATCCAGCAATCTATCGACCACCCAGAGTTCTACGCCATCCACTGCTGCAACTCTGAATCCTCTGGCTGCTGCTGCTCCTTCCTCCCAGCCTCCTCACTCCATTACAATGACACATTCTGAGGAGCAGGCAGACTCCCAGGAACTGTTCTCGGGCCCCTGCCCAGAATGGGCAGCAATGGTTCCTCTCCCACCAGAGGAGTTTGTCGTGACCGATGCCCAACCTTTGGAAAGTTCCCGGGGTCCGGGGGATGAGGCTGGGGACTTCCGGCAACTGTGTCAAGAGCTTAAAAGTGGGTGAGGAGGACGACGACGATGAGACACAGTTGTCTATCAATCAGGTAGTAGTAATTGCAGTAAGTCCGAGGGAGGAGCGCACAGAGGATTCAGAGGAAGAGCAGCAGGACGATGAGGTGACTGACCCCACCTGGTTTGCTAAGCCGACTGAGGACAGGTCTTCAGAGGGGGAGGCAAGTGCAGCAGCAGGGCATGTTGGAAGAGGCAGTGCAATGGCCAGGGGTAGAGGCAGGGCCAGACCAAATAATCCACTAACTGTTTCCCAAAGCGCCCCCTCACGCCATGCCACACTGCAGAGGCCGAGGTGCTCAAAGGTGTGGCAGTTTTTCACTGAGAGTGCAGACGACCGACGAACTGTGGTGTGCAAGGTTTGTCTCGCCAAGATCAGCCGTGGAGCCACCACCACCAGCCTCACCACCACCAACATGCGCAGACATATGATGGCCAAGCACCCCACAAGGTGGGACGAAGGCCGTTCACCGCCTCCGGTTTGCACCACTGCCTCTCCCCCTGTGCCCCAACCTGCCACTGAGATCCAAACCCCCTCTCAGGACACAGGCACTACCGTCTCCCGGCCTGCACCCACACCCTCACCTCCGCTGTCCTCGGCCCCATCCAGCAATGTCTCTCAGCGCAGCGTCTA
Organism: Eleutherodactylus coqui; assembly: GCF_035609145.1. Lineage (NCBI taxonomy): Eukaryota > Metazoa > Chordata > Amphibia > Anura > Eleutherodactylidae > Eleutherodactylus > Eleutherodactylus coqui. Next base: position 178,264,368 of record NC_089840.1, read on the forward strand.
GACGTCGCTAGCGCAACTGTTTGAGCGCAAGTGCAAGTACGCCGCCACGCACCCGCACGCTCAAGCGTTAAACGTGCACATAGCCAAATTTATCAGCCTGGAGATGCTGCCGTATAGGCTTGTGGAAACGGAGGCTGTACGCGCCCTCACCAACGCGGTTACTGCCAAGGTCCACTTAACAACGGACACGTGGACAAGCACAGGCGGGCAGGGCCACTATATCTCCCTGACAGCACATTGGGTGAATTTAGTGGAGGCTGGGACCGAGTCAGAGCCTGGGACCGCTCATGTCCTACCCACCCCCAGAATTGCGGGCCCCAACTCGGTGCTGGTATCTGCGGCGGTGTATGCTTCCTCCACTAAACCACCCTCCTCCTCCTCCTCCTCCTACGCAACCTCTGTCTCGCAATCAAGATGTGTCAGCAGCAGCACGTCGCCAGCAGTCGGTGTCGCGCAGCATGGCAGCACAGCGGTGGCCAAGCGTCAGCAGGCCGTGCTGAAACTACTCAGCTTAGGAGAGAAGAGGCACACGGCCCACAAACTGCTGCAGGGTCTGACAGAGCAGACGGATCTCTGGCTTTCGCCGCTGAGCCTCCAACCGGATATGGTCGTGTGTGACAACGGCCGTAACCTGGTGGCGGCTCTGCAGCTCGGCAGCCTCACGCACGTGCCATGCCTGGCCCACGTCTTTAATTTGGTGGTTAAGCGCTTTCTGAAAAGCTACCCACGCTTGTCAGACCTGCTCGGAAAGGTGCGCCGGCTCAGCGCATATTTCCGCAAGTCGAAGACGGACACTGCCACCCGCGCACCCTGCAACATCGGTTTAATTTGCCAGTGCACCAACTGCTGTGCGACATGCCCACACGGTGGAACTCTACGCTCCACATGTTGGCCAGGCTCTATGAGCAGCGTAGAGCTATAGTGGAATACCAACTCCAACATGGGCGGCGTAGTGGGAGTCAGCCTCCTCAATTCTTTACAGAAGAGTGGGCCTGGTTGGCAGACATCTGCCAGGTCCTTGGAAACTTTGAGGAGTCTACCCAGATGGTGAGCGGCGATGCTGCAATCATTAGCGTCACCATTCCTCTGCTATGCCTCTTGAGAAGTTCCCTGCAAAGCATAAAGGCAGACGCTTTGCGCTCGGAAACGGTGGCGGGGAAAGACAGTATGTCGCTGGATAGTCAGAGCACCCTCATGTCTATATCTCAGCGCGTTGAGGAGGAGGAGGAGGAGGGGGAGGACCATGAGGAAGAGGGGGAAGAGACAGCTTGGCCCACTGCTGAGGGTACCCATGCTGCTTGCCTGTCATCCTTTCAGCGTGTATGGCCTGAAGAGTAGCAGGAGTAGGAGGAGGATCCTGAAAGTGATCTTCCGAGTGAGGACAGCCATGTGTTGCATACAGGTACCCTCGCACACATGGCTGACTTCATGTTAGGATGCCTTTCTCGTGACCCTCGCGTTACACGCATTCTGGCCACTACGGATTACTGGGTGTACACACTGCTCGACCCACGATATAAGGAGAACCTTTCCACTCTCATACCCGAAGAGGAAAGGGGTTCGTGAGTGATGCTATACCACAGGACCCTGGCGGACAAACTGATGGTAAAATTCCCATCCAACAGCGCTAGTGGCAGAAGGCGCAGTTCCGAGGGCCAGGTAGCAGGGGAGGCGCGGAGATCAGGCAGCATGTACAGCACAGGCAGGGGAACACTATCCAAGGCCTTTGACAGCTTTCTGGCTCCCCAGCAAGACTGCGTCACCGCTCCCCAGTCAAGGCTGAGTCGGCGGGAGCACTGTAAAAGGATGGTGAGGGAGTACGTAGCCGATCGCACGACTGTCCTCCGTGACGCCTCTGCCCCCTACAACTACTGGGTGTCGAAGCTGGACACGTGGCCTGAACTCGCGCTGTATGCCCTGGAGGTGCTTGCTTGTCCTGCGGCTAGCGTCTTGTCAGAGAGGGTGTTTAGTGCGACTGGGGGAATCATCACGGATAAGCGAACCCGCTTGTCAACCGACAGTGCCGACAGGCTTACAATCATAAAGATGAACAAAGCCTGGATTTCCCCAGAGTTCTCTTCTCCACCAGCGGACAGCACCGATACCTAAACAATACGTAGGCTGCACCCGCGGATGGAAGCATCGTTCTCTATCACCATAAAAAACGGGGACCTTTTAGCTTCATCAATCTGTGTATTATATTCATCCTCCTCCTCCTGCTCCTCCTCCTGAAACCTCACGTAATCACGCCGAACAGGCAATTTTTCTTAGGCCCACAAGGCTCAGTCATATAAATTTTGTAAACAATGTTTATACGTTTCAATTCTCAATTCAATAAAGCGTTGAAACTTGCACCTGAACCAAATTTTATTTTAACTGGGCTGCCTACAGGCCTGGTTACAAATTAAGCCACATTAACCAAAGCGATTAATGGGTTTCACCTGCCCTCTTGGTTGGGCATGGGCAATTTTTCTGAAGTACATTTGTACTGTTGGTACACCAATTTTTATGGGCCCTCGCCTACATTGTAATCCTGGTAATTTTTAGCCCACCTGCATCAAAGCTGACGTTACCTCAGCTGTGCTGGGCAATGCAATGGGATATATTTATGTACCGCCGGTGGCTTCCTGGCACCCACCCATGCTGTCGGTCCACACGGAGTTGTAACTCCATGTGTCCACTTCTAAAGAACCCCAGTCTGACTGGCGCAAGCAGTGTGGGCCGAAGCCCACCTGCATTAAACCTGATGTTGCCTCAGCTGTGATGGGCAATGCAGTGGGATACATTTATGTACCGCTGGTGGGTTCCAGGGAGCCACCCATGCTGTGTGTCCACAGGGACTTCACATTAGGGATTTGAACCTGCCAGTGTCTATGTATTAAAAACCCCGGTCAGACTGGGGCATGCAGTGTGGGCCGAAGACCCCCTGCATTTAATCGGATGTTACCTCAGCTGTGATGGGCAATGCAATGGGATATATTTATGTACCGCTGGTGGCTTCCTGGGACCCACCCATGCTGTCGGTCCACACGGAGTTGTAACTGCATGTGTCCACTTCTAAAGAACCCCAGTCTGACTGGGGCATGCAGTGTGGGCCGAAGCCCACCTGCATTACACCTGACGTTACCTCAGCTATGCTGGGCACTGCAATGGGATACATTTATGTATAGCCGGTGGGTTCCAGGGAGCCATCCATGCTGTGGGTGCACACGGAATTCCCATTGCGGAGTTGTACCTGCCTGTGACTATTTATAAAAAACCCCGGTCTGACTGGGGCATGCAGACACCTTGACAGAATGAATAGTGTGTGGCACATGGGTTCCCCATTGCTATGCCCACGTTTGCATCTCCTGATGGAGGTGGCACAGGATTGGATTTCTCATTGCTTCTGTACAGCATTATGGGCTATCGCCCCGCCCCTTTTAAAGAGGGTCGCTGCCTGGCCGTGCCAACCCTCTGCAGTGTGTGCCTGCGGTTCCTCCTCATGGCAGACGCACTTATAAATAGACATGAGGGTGGTGTGGCTATGAGGCCAGCGTGTGGCATGAGGGCAGCTGAAGGCTGCGCAGGGACACTTTGGAGTGCGCTGTGGACACTGGGTCGTGCGGGGGGATTGGGAAGCATGTAACCCAGGAGAAGTGGCAGCGGAGTGTCATGCAGGCAGTGATTGTGCTTTGTTGGAGGTAGTGTGGTGCTTAGCTAAGGTATGCCTTGCTAATGAGGGTTTTTCAGAAGGAAAAATTGTTGGGAGGGGGGGGCCCACTCTTGCCGCTATTGTGGCTTAAGGCCTCCTTCCCACGAGCGTGACGGGCTCCGCCGCATAATATTCCGCAGTGAAGCCCGTCACGGCGCCCCCCAGAGACCCCATACTTACCAGCGGAAGATAGCGTGAAGACGCTTCCCCGCCCACCGCCGTCGCGTCATGTGACACGTCCACCGCGTCACATGACGCGCGGCGGTAGGCGGGGAAGCGTTTTTTCACGCTATCTTCCGCTGGTTGCAGCGGGAGATAGCGTGAACGGACGGCTTCCATTGACTGCAATGGAAGCCGTCAGCGCGTACACCCGCAGCAAATAGAACATGCTGCGGGTGAGGACGGGAGATTTCACGGTGCGTAATTCCGCGGTGGAATTACGCATCATGAGCATTGTGCTATTAGGTTCAATAGAACCTAATAGCAGGGGGCAACGCAGCGGATTTTTGCCGCGGATTTATGCGGCGTAAATCCGTTTGTGGGAAGGAGGCCTAATAGTGGGACCTGGGAACTTGAGATGCAGCCCACCTTGTAGCCCCTCGCCTGCCCTATCCGTTGCTTTGTCGTTCCCATCACTTTCTTGAATTGCCCAGATTTTCACAAATGAAAACCTTAGCGAGCATCGGCGATATACAAAAATGCTCGAGTCACCCATTGACTTCAATGGGGTTCGTTACTCGAAACGAACCCTCGAGCATCGCGAAAATTTCGTCTCGAGTAACGAGCACCCGAGCATTTTGGTGCTCGCTCATCTCTAGTGGTCACCCTTAGTTAGCTGCACGAATTCCTTCATGTGAAAGAGCCCTGTTGTGTGGAGATGGAAAAGACCACAAAAACATTGCTAATGACGTGGATGTACATCAATTCACAGTTACATAAATATCTACTAATGGAGAAATTAAGAACTTTGGCTACTCTCCCTAGGAGTGAACATATTGTTAAAATCATTCCAAGACCACAATAGGCAATCTTGAAAGAGGTAAGAAAGAACCCAAGGATAACACATTAAACTTACAGAAGACTGTATGAATGCAGTTATCTCTGTTTATGTGTCACTAATAGAAAGACTGAACAAGACACCACAAAAAAAGCCACTGCTGTCCAAAAAAATGTGTTTTTTTCTCAAGTTTGCCCAAGATCACCTGGATGTTCCACAATACTTTCAAATGTGCAGAAGTCAAGATAAGTCCAAATGGTTAAAGGGGTTTTCCAGGGAAATACTACTGATGACCTATCATCAGGATAGGTCATCAATTATTGATTGGCTGGGATTCTTTGTTCGAAACTTCAACTGATCAGCTGAGCGGGCGCATGCTGTCAGTGGAGCAAATACAGAGGTCAGAGTAGAAGTCTCTGTGCCGATCTCCGTGTAGTGGGCGGCGCTTGTAACTGCAGGCACAGCTCTCAATGAAATCAGGCCTGATGATAGGTCATCAATAGTAGTTCCCTGGAAAACCCCTTTAACTTAGCTTTTCCTTTAAACTCAATACTTTATTAAAAAGGTTCCCCTTCCTAAGGCTAGACTCACATGAGTGTATGGTCACAGTGTATTACATGTTGTACCAATCTCCCTTAGACTTCCATGCTGCATGCTTACATGAGTTGCATGAAATACACACAATGTTACGGTACTAGTGGGGTGCTTAGGTACGCACGGCGCCGGGCTCCCTGATCTACACCCACGCCACTGTCCCTTCCTAGAGATAGTCCTGATGGTGGACATGTCTAGGCCGCCAACTCTGACCCTACGCTTACTGGGGGGACAGGCAGGGACTGCAGTACCTATGCAAGAGAAAACTACCCACTAGCACCGACAGGAAAGGCAGATGACAAGAACCAAAACAAAACAATACAAACAGAACAGAGGCAGATGGTAAGGCCTGGCTGATAACAGCGAGGTCTAGCAGACAAACTGACAGAAGCAAGATACAAACAGAGACAGACTGGAAAACCCTGGCTGATAACAGCGAGGGCTAACGGACAAGCTGATAGTAGCAGGATACCAAACGAGGCAGACTGGCTAGAAGACTGAGGGAATGGCACTAGGTACCAGGGCCAGATTACCAGCAGGTCAGAGTAGCTGGACAACTCAGCAGACACTGAAAACTGAAAATAAAAGCAAGGGCTAGCGGACAGGCCTGTCAGATAACAGAAAGTAAAGCAGACAATAGCAAGGTCCAACGGACAAGAGAATCAGAATATCAGAACATAAAAGCAAGGGCTAGCAGACAGGAAAATCAGAACAATAATCGGCCACTCCCAAGCAGAATGAGCTGGATTTTATAGGGAGGCGGGAGGAGCTGATAGGTAGATAGACCTGCTATTCACCAGCACACTACTCAGACACATAGCAGGGTAATTAACCTGACTGAAAGGCACAGGAGATGTTAACCCTGGCTCATCTGGAGAACAAGGTGTGCTGGCAAGGTTATCTATGTATCAATTTTCACATTCATTTTTAGGGCTTCTGTCTATGCTTTGGACTTATCTTCATATTTTACCATCAATGGTGGTTTGGTGGGAATACCATCCCAAGTAGCATGGAGTAGCAGGTGATGCACCTCTTGACTGCAACATTTGCCTATCCTAAGGAATCCTTCTAGTAAACATGAGCAGTCAGCCAAAGTAAACATACTTCAACTATGAAGATGGAATCTATCTAAACAACAGCTCATAACTCTTTATGAAGTAAAATATGGCGAAAAGTCCAACGCACCACAGGTATCCGAATATAAAATGCAATTTATGAATGACTGCCTGTTTACTGTAAATAAAGGTGGGTATGCTGGAAGGATCCTGTGTTAGGGCGACAGGGCCCTAAGACCAATGACATCAATGGGAGGAGGAGGTTACCCTAATTAACTATATAAACCCCCATAATGTTATTAATGTTTTTTAACTTATTATTTATTGAAGTTATGGGCATGATAAAGGAGGAGTAGTGGATGACCGGGTCAGACTTCCTAGATGGAGTATAAAGAAAGCATTGGTTACATGTGTTTTCTATGCTTGTATTTACCTCATGCCTGCTTGACAAAGGCTCTGGCTAAAATGTGCATAGCTGTGCATTTTTAAAGGATGAGATAAATAAAAACTGCATTTTACTTGTGGATCTTTCTAAAGCATTTGACACCGTGCCGCATAATAGGCTGATATATAAAATGAGACAGCTCGGATTGGGTGAAAACGTGTGTATCTGGGTAAGGGTGCATTCACAAGAGCGTATATCGACTCGGTTTTCACGCCGAGCCGATATACGTCCTCCTCATCTGCAGGGGAGGGGAGCCTGGAAGAGCCAGAAGCAGGAACTGAGGCTCCCGTCCCTCTCTGCCCCCTCTCCGCCCCTCTGCACTATTTGCAATGAGAGGAGGCGGGATGGGGGCGGGGCTAAGGGACCGCGAATTAGCCCCCCCCGCCTCTCTTCATTGCAAATAGTGCAGAGGGGTGGAGAGGAGGCAGAGAGGGGGCGGGAGCTCAGTTCCTGCTCCTGGGCTCTTCCAGCCTCCCCCCCCCTGCACATGAGGACGACATATATCGGCTCGGCGTGAAAACCGAGCCGATATACGTTCGTGTGAATGCACCCTAAAGAACTGGCTCAGAGATAGAAAGCAGAGGGTGTTAATAAATGGATCATACTCTGAAAGGGCCACTGTTGCTAGTGGGGTACCACAGGGTTCAGTACTAGACCCCATTCTGTTCAATATATTTATTAATGACCTGATAGAGGGAATGCACAGTAAAATATCGATATTTGCAGTCGATAGGAAATTATACAAGGTAATTAATACGAAGGAGGGTAATGTACGGGTGTAAATGGAACTAGATAGCTTGGGTTGAAAAGGGGTAGATAGGGAGCTTGGGTAGAAAAATGACAGTTCAATATTGATAAATGCACATGGGCAGGAGAAACGGATTTCACCAATATACACTAAATGGGGTACTGCTAGGGAAAAGTGAGATTGAAAAAGACCTAGGGGTACTGGGTCTGTAGACTTAACTAGAGCAATCAATGCCAATCAGCTTCTGCAAAAGCAAATAAAGTCTTGGGGTGCATTAAAAGAGGTATAAGGGCGAGAGACGAGAACATTATTCTTCCACTACATAAGGCACTTGTTGGGCCTCACATGGAATACTGTGTACAGTTCTGGACACCAGTGCTTGAGAGGGTTCAGAGGCAGAGTAGGACAGGTGGAAGAATAAACACAAAGGGAACATAAGAAAAAAAACAAGATGGCACCCTTGGTAAGTTTTGAACTTACAACTCCAGCCCTGCAAGGCAGCTGCGCTAACAACTGAGCCCTTATACCTCTTTTATTTTTGCTCTCTTCTCTAAAGGAAGAGAGGAACAAGAATAATAAACACAAATAGAGTTATATGTCAATATCTGACCAAGGGGAACATATGGATCCGGTTTATATGTTCTCTTTGTGTATATTCTCCTTGTTCACCTCCTCCTGATTGGAAAGGGCAGTTGTTAGAGCTCCAGCACAACAAAGCTGCAGTACCAACAACTCACATTACACTTGTCCTTTCTGCTCCAGAGAAGCAGAAGAACAAGAATAAAAAACACAAAGAGAACATAAAAACTCCATCTATATGTTGTCCTTGGTTAGATTTGAACCTATAACTCCAGCACTGCAAGGGGGAAGGAGAAGGAACACAAAGAAAACATACAAAGCCCACGAAAAATTTGTTGCAGGTCAGACTTGAGCTTAAAGGGGTTTTGTCATTAAAAAAGAAAATTCTATACTCACCTATTTCCCCCGTCAGTCTTCTTACCAGATCTTCTCCTCGCTGAGCTTCTGCGAAGGGCAACATCTGGATAGTGTTTTTCAAAGGTCATGCAGATGTTATCCTCAAGACTTTAACCTAACACCCCAGCAACAGTACTATTAACAGAGCCACATTCACAAAAGAGAGAGAAAACACACACACTCTACCTGTGTTGAGAGAAAATTGAGTTTCCAGAGGAAACTTACACAAACAAAATGAGGAAATTTTCTGGTCACTTGTAACTGATTATTGTAACTGATTAGAGATGTGCGAGCACCAAAATGCTCGGGTGCTCGTTGCTCGAGTCGAGCTTTCCGCGATGCTCTAGGGTTCGTTTTGAGTAACGAACCCCATTGAAGTCAATGGGCGACTCGAGCATTTTTGTATATCGCCGATGCTCGCTAAGGTTTTCATTTGTGAAAATCTGGGCAATTCAAGAAAGTGATGGGAACGACACAGAAATGGATAGGGCAGGTGGGGGGCAACATGCAGGGCTGCATCTCAGGTTCCCAGGTCTCACTATTAAGCCACAATAGCGGCAAGAGTGCCCCTCCCCCTAACAATTTTAACTTCGGACAAACCCTCATTAGCAAGGCACACCTTAGCTAAGCACCACACTACCTCCAACAAAGCACAATCACTGCCTGCGGGACACACCGCTGCCTCTTCTCCTGGGTTACATGCTGCCCAACCCCCCCGCGCACGACCCTGCGTCCGCAGCGCACACAAAAGTGCCCCTGCGCAGCCCTCAGCTGCCCTCATGTCACATGCTGGCCTCCTAGCCACACCACCCTCATGTCTATTTATAAGTGCGTCTGCCATGAGGAGGAACCGGAGGCACACACTGCAGAGGGTTGGCAGGGCCAGGCAGGGACCCTCTTTGAAAGTGTGGGCGATAGCCCACAATGCTGTTGAGAATTAATAATAGATTGACGTTCGATCTTCATTCCAATCCTTTGCCACCTCTGTCAGGAAACGTGGCAACGTGGGCATAAAGGGGAGTCCGCTGCCAGCCCAGCACCTCTACATATCTCCACAATGCAGCAATACTCGGTGTGGGAAGTATGTGAGCGGGCCCTGGGTCAGCCTCTGTCCCAGCAAACACCCTGAGTGGCCCAAGGTGCTGCGAGTGACATAGCAATGGGGACTCCATGTGTCCACACACTACTCATTCTGTTTGGGTGTCGGATACCTCATCGACAACGCAAGGGGTAAACCATCTGCACTGTGCACCCTACCCAAGTCTGTCAGTGTTTTAGGGATAGACAGGTAAAACACCTCAATGGGAAGTCTGTGTGCACCCACAGCATGGGTGGCGCCCAGGAGCCCACAGACGGTACATAAAGAAATCCCATTGCAGTGCCCCGGATAGCTGAGGTTACGTGATAGAAAATACATGTTTTCTTTGGCCCACATGCCATGCCCTAGACATTTGTGGTTTCTTTAAAATTGCCAGGCAGGTACAACTCCGCTATGGCAAGTCTGTGTGCACCCGCAGAATGGGTGGCTAGCAGGAAAACACAGACGGTACAGAAAGAAATCCCATTGCAGGGCCCCATGTAGCTGCTGTTGCGTGAGAGGAAATACATGTTGGCTGCGGCCTACACGCCATGCCCTAGACATTCTGTTTTGTTTTTTTTTAAAGTGCCAGGCAGGTACAACTCCGCTATGGCAAGTCTGTGTGCACCCGCAGCATGGGTGGCAAGCAGGAACACACAGACGGTACAGAAAGAAATCCCACTGCAGTGCCCCGGATAGCTGCGGTTACGTGAGAGGAAATACATGTTGGCTGCGGCCCACACGCCATGCCCTAGTCAGTCTGGGTTGTTTTTCGGGGCAGATAGGTAGAACACCGCGATGGGAAGACTCAGTGCACCCATAGTACACACAGACGCCTGTAATATTCCTGTAGCAAAGGTATAAGCTGAATCCAGTAACAGTTATGTGGCAGAAGTCTAGGGAGACTCCAGTAACATTTCTGTAGTAACAGTATAGACAGACCCCAGTAACATTTCATTAGCAGAAGTATAGGCAGACCCCTGTAACATGTATGTAGCAGCAGTATTGGCAGACCCCTGTAACATTTTTGTAGCAGCAGTATAGGCAGACCCCAGTACCATTTCTGTAGAAGTAAAGGCAGACCCCAGTAACATGTCTGTCACCGCTGTATAAGCAGACCCCTGTAACATTTATGTAGCAGAAGCATTGGCAGACCCCAGTAACATTAACGTGGCGGACGTATAGACAGACCCCACTAACATTTCTGTGGCAACGGTATAGGCAGAGCTGAGTAACATTTCTGTAGTAACAGTATAGGCAGATCGCAGTAACATTTCTGTAGCAGAAGTATAGGCAGACCCCTGTAACATTAATGTGGCAGCAGTATTGGCAGACCCTAGTAACATCCTTGTGGCAGCAGTATAGGCAAACCCCTGTAAAATTAACGTGGCAGCAGTATAGGCAGACCCCAGTAACATCCTTGTGGCAGCAGTATAGGAAGACTCCTGTAACTGTCTTGTAGCAGAAGTATAGGCAGGCAGACCCCAGTACAATTTCTGTAGTAATAGTATAGGCCAACCTCTGAAACATTGGGATACCATGAGCGTAGGCAAAGGCCGGAAAAATTAGTTGGATAAGAGTACAAGTGTACCTATGAAAAATTAATCAACTGAGAGGGCAGGTGAAACCCATAAACATTTTTTTAAAGATACCTTTAGTCACTGTAGGGTTTGTAACACGTCTAAAACATAACTTTTAATAAGTACTAATAAAAAGAAACTTGTCAAGCAAGTTTCAAAAAAGACGCACACATAGTATAAAAGAAATGTCCCAGGCGGTAATCCCAAAACTGATGTATGCAGGGAAATGACCGTAATTCTGGGAGACAATATGAGAGCTTTATGTATACTTCAAAGCTTTAAAACGGTTCAATTGATCAAAAGTAGCCGACCATAGGGTTAAGTAGTACAGCTGTGACCGTTTAGTTGAAGGGTCAACCAGACAGGTACGTTCAGATGGTTTAGAAACATTAACCACCATATAGTGCCTGTTGATTGTGTTCTGAGGATAGCGAACTTTACAAATTACCCCAGCCTAATTTGTGCATGGGATAAATGTCACTCCCAAATAGTACACTCTAATAAGAGGCTGGAGGGCAATTTCGGCGAAATCCTCTCAGAATTGGTGCATGGGATATAAATCAACCCCTGTATGGCACAATCTGTTAGTAGTTGAAAGGCCCCTTAGAAAGCAAGGGGTTTTGAACCTTTTCAAAGGAAAAAAACGGGATCGATAATGCGTAATTCGTATCAAGCAAATTCAGCAGGATTTTGCTTCCAAAAATAGCATGGTTCAACGCGTTTCTGTTACAAATAGCGGAGCGTCATCAGGAACCTAAATCCCATAGCAAAACGTCAAAAAATTGACGAAACGATCCTCAATCGCTAAGAAAATGGCAAAAGGTAAGCCGTAGCTAAAGTTCTCAAGGGAGAGATAGACAATACTATCACTCAAAAAGATTTTAAAGTACCCAAGAGATTCCCCCCAAAATAATCAGAACAAGAAAGGTAGCAGCACCAGCCCCTGTGGTAGGCTGGCGGCTACTTTTTTTTTTCTTTTTTTTTAAAGATACAGCTCACTGTTGCTTAATTTGTAACAGAGCCTGTAGGCAGCCCTGTTGAAAAAATTGGTTCATGTTACAGTCTCAATACTTTTGAAACTTAGAAAAATTGTAAAAACATTGGTAGATGTAGATGAGTCTTTTGGGCTGCAGAAAAATTGGCCATTCAGCGCGATGACATGTTGTTTCTGGAGGAGGAGTAGCAAGAGGAGGACTAATGTCAGAGACAGATTGACAAAGCTAAATGCCCCGTTTTACCGGTGACAGAGAAGAGTGCTTTTATCTGCGGTTGCAGTGAAAAGAATCTTTAGGTTCCGCTGCTCTCCGCCGGTGGAGAAAAGAAGTCTGGGGAAATCCAGGCTTTGTTCATCTTTATGAATGTAAGCATGACGGCACTGTCAGTTGACAGGCGGGTATGCTTGCCCGTGATGATTCCCCCAGCTGCACTAAACACCATCTCTGACAAGACGCTAGTGGCAGGGCAAGCCAGCACCTCCAGGGCATACAGCGCAAGTTCGTGCCACGTGTCCAGCTTTGACACCCAATAGTTGTATGGAGCAGAGGCATCACGGAGGATGGTGGTACGATCGGCTGCGTACTCCCTCACCATCTTTTTACAGTGCTCCCTCCGACTCAGCCTTAACAATGGAGTGGTGACGGAGTCTTGCTGGGGAGCCATAAAGCTGGCAAAGGCCTTGGACAGTGTTCCCCTGCCTGCGCTGAACATGCTGCCTGATCTGCGCACCTCCCCTGCTACTTGGCCCTTGGAACTGCGCCTTCTGCCGCTAGTGCTGTCAGATGGAAAGTTTACCATCAGTTTGTCCGCCAGGGCCCTATGGTATTGCATCACTCTCGAACCCCTTTCCTCTTCGGGAATGAGAGTGGAAAGGTTCTCCTTATACCGGGGGTCGGCTGAATGCTTCAGCTAGGAATAATGGAATAGGACCCCGGTTCTATTTTGTTGGTTTTCGGAACCGGGGCCATGATTAAGAGGGACGGCCAGGGGCATTCGTATTGTGCCGCTAGAGGTGAACTTCTTGGACCGGCGCAAAACGGACCAAAGCAAAAGCATTTGCCAAGAATGTTTTCATTGTTGGAGGAGGAGGAGGGGGAGGTTTAGAGGAGGTGGCATAGACTGCCGCAGATACCAGAACCGAGGAAGGACCCGCAATTCTGGGTGTGGGTAGGACGTGTGCGGTCCCAGGCTGTGACTCGGTCCCAGCCTCCACCAAATTCACCCAATGTGCCGTCAGGGAGATATAGTAGCCCTGCCCGCCAGTACTTGTCCACGTGTCCGTGGTTAAGTGGACCTTCCCAGTAACCGCATTGGAGAGGGCATGATTGATGTTGCGGGAGACGTGCTGGTGTAGGGCTGGGACGGCACACCGGGAAAAATAGTGGCGACTGTGGACTGAGTAGCGCAGAACCGCCACCGCCATCATGTTTTTGAAAGCCTCCGTTCCCACAAGCCTGTACGGCAGCATCTCCAGGCTGATCAATTTGGCAATGTGCACGTTTAATGATTGAGCGTGCGGGTGCGTGGTGGTGTATTTGCACTTGCGCTCAAACGCTTGCACTAGCGACAGCTGGATGCTGCGCTGAGAGACATTGCTGGATGGGGCCGAGGACAGCGGAGGTGAGGTTTTGGGTGCAAACTGGGAGGCGCTCGTGCCTGTGTCCTGAGAGGGGGGTTGGATCTGAGTGACAGGTTGGGTCACAGGGAGAGAGGCAGTAGTGCGACCAGGAGGTGGTGAACGGCCTCCGTCCCACCTTGTGGGGTGCTTGGCCATCATATGCCTGTGCATGCTGGTTGTGGTGAGGCTCGTGGTGGTGGCTCCCCAGCTGATCTTGGCGCGACACAGGTTGCACACCACTGTTCGTCGGTCGTCCTCGCTCTCACTGAAAAACATCCACACCTTTGAAGACCTAGGCCTCTGCAGGGTGGCTTGGTGCGAGGGGGTGCTTTGGGAAACAGTTGGGGGATTATTCGCTCTGGCCCTGCCTCTACCCCTGGCCACCCCACTGCCTCTTCCAACCTGTCCTGCTGCTGCACTTGCCTCCCCCTCTGAAGACCTGACCTCAGTTGGCTTAGCGAACCAGGTGGGGTCAGTCACCTCATCGTCCAGCGGCTCTTCCTCTGAATCCTCTGTGCGCTCCTCCCTCGGACTTACTGCCCTTACTACTACCTCACTGACACTGACCAACTGTGTCTCATAATCATCGACCTCCCACTGAAAGCTCTTGAGACAGTTGCCGGAAGTCCCCAGCCTCATCACCCGGACCCCAGGAGCTTTCCAAAGGTTGGGCATCGGTCACGATAAACTCCTCAGGTGGGAGAGGAACCATTTTTTCCCAATCAGGGCAGGGGCCCGAGAACAGTTCCTGGGAGTCTGCCTGCTCATCAGAAAGTGTCATTTTCATGGAGTGAGGAGGCTGGGAGGAAGGACGAGCAGCAGCGATCGGATTCAGCAGTGGATGGCGTAGAAGACTGGGTGGTCGATACATGGCTAGATGCATTTTCTGCTATCCACGACAGGACCTGCTCACACTGCTTATTTTGTAATAAAGGTCTACCACGTGGACCCATAAATTGTGATATGAAGCTGGGGACCCTAGAAACTTGCCCCTCTCCTAATCCCGTAGCAGCCGGCTGCGATCCACCTGGACCAGGAACTCGGCCTGTGCCCACACCCTCACTTGGACCTCCCCATCCTCGCCCGCGTCCACGGACACGTCCTCTAGGCCTACCCCTCAGCATGGTGTATTTCGAATACAGCAGACACAGAGTGGTGTAAAAAATTAGGCAACTATTTGCCTGCACTTGGAGGCTGACAGCGGTTATGTTATGCACACTGTAGGCCAAGAAAATTATACGCTAGGCTGCAGAAAGGCCTAGCTGGTTAATAGTGAGCCACTACAACTCCTAGCAGCCACGCAGTAAGCTGCACACGCGCACAGGTAGCCCTAAGGAGGATTTTTTTTCCGATGTTTTTGAAAAAACCAGGAGCCTAGATAGCGTGTATATGACTTTCCCTCTATCAGCGGCTGTGGGCGTACGCTGTGCATGAAGTTGACGGGACACACAGAGCGGTGTAAAAAATTAGGCAATTATTGGCTTGCACTTGCAGGGTCACAGCCGTTATGTAACGCACACTGTAGGCCGAAAAAATTATACACTGGGCTGCAGAAAGGCCTAGCTGGCTAATAGTGAGCCACTACAACAGTAATGCACACGCTGACAGGTAGCCCTAAGGAGGAGTGTTTTTTTAGTTTTTTTTTTTAAAAACCAGCCGCCTAGATAGCGTGTATATGTCTTTCCCTCTATCAGCAGCTGTGGGCGTACGCTGTGCTTGAAGTTAACGGGACGCGCAGAGCGGTGTTAAAAATTAGGCAATTATTGGCCTGCACTTGGAGGGTCACAGCGGTTATGTAACGCACACTGTAGGCCGAAAACATTATACGCTGGGCAGCAGAAAGGCCTAGCTGGCTAATAGTGAGCCACTACAACAGTATTGCACACGCTCACAGGTAGCCCTAAGGAGGAGTGTTTTTTCAGTTGTTTTTTTTAAAAAACCAGCCGCCTAGATAGCGTGTATATGTCCTTCCCTCTATCAGCGGCTGTGGGTGTACGCTGTGCGTGAAGTTAACGGGACGCACAGAGCAGTGTAAAAAATTTGGCAATTATTGGCCTGCACTTGGAGGGTCACAGCGGTTATGTAACGCACACTGTAGGCCAAAAAAATTATACGCTGGGCTGCAGAAAGGCCTAGCTGGCTAATAGTGAGCCACTACAACAGTAATGCACACGCTCACAGGTAGCCCTAAGCAGGAGTTTTTTTGGGGTACTTGTTGACAGGATTCTACACTACCACTGTCCCTGCCTGACCAGTACTGCCCCTATATTCTGTATAATTGGCTGCAGACTGACAACGCAATAGTCTGCAGAGCCCAAGATGAAAAAAAAAAAGTACAAAACTGCTCCCAGCAGCCACAACAGTAATGCACATGGTCAGAGGTGGCCCTAAGAAGGACCGTTGGGGTTCTTGTAGACAGGATCCTACACTACCACTTTCCGTATCTTAGCAGCACTTTCCCTATACTCTTTATAATAGACTGCAGACTGAGAACGCTATAGCTGTAATGGCCTGCACAGCCCTGCAAAACTGCTCCCAGCCAGCCACAACAGTAATGCACACAATCAGATGTGGCCCTAAGAAGGACCGTTGGGGTTCTTGAAGACACTAACACTCTCCCTATAGCACCAGTAGCACTCTCCCTAATTTCTGCCAGCGTGTGTCTGAGGCGAGCAGCGGGCGGGACTGCTTTATATACTCGGCGGTCACTTGATCTCCCCAGCCACTCACTGCAGGGGGGTGGGATAGGGCTGGAACGTCACAGGAGGAAGTTGTAATGCCTTCCCTGCATGTCTATTGGCCAGAAAATGGCACAAAACATGCAGGGAAGGAAATGGAATTGACTTGAGTACCACGTGGTGCTCGTCTCGAGTAACGAGCCTCTCAAGTACCCTAATACTTGAGCGAGCATGAAGCTCGGACGAGTACGTTCGCTCATCCCTATAACTGATCTGACTATTTTATAAACTACTGTAAAGTGTTTATTTCACAGATTGTGCTGACTTCTAATTACTGTAGGATATATGAATTTGACTATTTTTGAACTATCATAGTATTGATAGTGTATGGGCTGATGGTGACCCAACAAAGTATATAGTAGGAAGTCATAATACACAAGTTGTCAAGATAGAGGATGTAGTGGAACTGTATTGTACATGATGTTAAATACTTGAAAAAAAAAAACAATGGTACTCAGCAGGAATACAAAATTCAGTTCAAATCATATCAATAAAGAAGCATATAGAGAAAATAATTTTGTGGCCTTCACCTGGGCCACAAATCTTCAAAGGTACCACTCTTCCCATAAAAGCATGGCTAAAGTATTATTTTCCCCATAGCCATTGTAGCAAGGGGGTTCACTCGCCTGTAGATCACCGGCCTCTCCATCTGGGAAATGGGCACCTCACATGTAAACAGGTTTCAGGAGACAGGAATTTCCTTAAAACTGGTGCCTGCAGCATTTTTTTACAGCACCACAGCAAACATATGTGCACAGCAGACACAGCATACAAAACAAAGTCCATAATTGAGGGTTCATAAACCCACAGGGCTACTGTCACTACCCCACCCGGGGCATCTGGAGGGCATCCTCCTCTGTCAAACATGCGATGGCCCCACAAATGATCCACGCTGCACCTTCAGCTTGCAGCACTTCAGCTCTGCTGCACTTATTCTCTCCCTCTTTGAGTGTGGCTAAAGCTTTTATCTCACTTCCTTCCCAAAGGCCGCGGTCAGATGAGCGTGGTTTACACGCTTCTAAGAAACACGTAAACCAAGCTTCTGACATGCAGGGAATTCTGTGCGTGAACAGCCCATAGCTCTGCAGAGCAGCCTGTTCACACATCCGTGGTTTAGGCAGCCTGCTTCCTAGTAGCCTATGGTAAAGACCCTGGACAGCACACACCATGAAGCTGAGAGGCAAGTCGGCACTTGCTGTCCATTCTTTTTTAGGCGTGCAGATTCTGTGCTTCTAAAAAGGGTCTGTGTGAGCACTTTCATAGCAACCTATTGGTCCCTATGGAAGCATGCTTGTCTGAGCTTAAAAGGTGTTTAACTATTTCTGTAGTACCAGAATCCCTCTGCAGGCCATCCTGTGTACTGCACTCCTACACCATGTATGGTTGTGAAAGTTGGTCTGCGAAAAAAGCTGATAGGAGGATTGATGCGTTCGAGCTGTGGTGTTGGCGAAACCTGCTCCGTATTGCACAGCAAGAGTAACAAACAGAGAAGTCCTAAATTGTATAAGATCACTGGAGGGGAAGATGAACAGACTCAGACTCACGTATTTTGGCCATGTAATGCGAGCAGAGTCACTAGAAAAATCTATAATGCTTGTACAGATCAGTGGCAAAACAAGACTTGGCCGCCAAAGGACACGATGGCCAATACTGTCAGAGCTGATACTGGCATGGATATCACACAACTGAAAGAAGCAGTGCAAAACTGAAAAACATGGAGGGTGCTCGCCTTTAGGGCGAGCACCCACTGGCGTTTGCGTTTTCCGCGGGGAAAAAACGCAGCGT
Organism: Eleutherodactylus coqui; assembly: GCF_035609145.1. Lineage (NCBI taxonomy): Eukaryota > Metazoa > Chordata > Amphibia > Anura > Eleutherodactylidae > Eleutherodactylus > Eleutherodactylus coqui. The sequence goes on from NC_089840.1 coordinate 178,282,671, forward strand.
TTTCGTCGCGTTTCCCGCGATTTTTCCGCGCGTTTTTCGCGGCGTTTTCGCGGCTTTTCCATTAATTTCCATTGACTTTCATGGGTGCATTAGGAGAAAAATAAGGACACATATGCAACTGACAGTTCCTATGTTAAAAACGCAAACGCAACGCAAAAAAAACGCCAGTGGACAGGAACACATGTTATCTCTATGCCTGTGCAGGAAAAACGCAAAACGCAAAACGCAGGTAAAAAAACGCCAGTGGGTGCTCGCCCTTAGGGTCGACAAACCACTAAACAGCTAACAACAACACACCTGTCTAAGAGAATACTATGGGAGAGCATATGAATGCTATAAATGCACTATATGTGACTTCCTTAATATATCATGTTCATGAATCATTATATATGGAAACATACATCATATGGATAGCAAGCTTTAGATTGTACATCAAGAAGCAATTTAATTGCACATAATACACATACTTTCACTGAGAGCACAATAACATTAGCATATTTTATGTATAGAAAAACATAGTAAACAAGAATCGCTCATTATACAGGCATAAGGACTTCATGTGAAAAATAATATTGATTGAAACTTTTCCTTAATCCTCATCAGCAGAGCAGCTTTACTGTTTTTGCCATCAATGAAGGTTCTTGTAGGGACTGAGTATTTTCCCAATTCTTTGCAAATGAAATTGTTACAGCAGAAAGAAGAAAATGCATTTGGTGTAAACATTTCATACATAATTAATGTTCAATGTGATTTCATTATATATATTATGCATATCTTGTCTCAAATCTGTTAAAATAATATTTTGAAGATGTTGCATTAATTTGAAATTCACAGTTCATGTTTCCTTATTTAACTGGATAAAGACAAGATCCGTGTATATTAAACGGCTTAAAGTGGGCAGCTATATTTATCCATTATTAATGCAGAACAGACTGCAGTCTTACACCCCAAAATACTTCACATTTTCCTAAGTCAATAGAGTATACTACATAAATACACTTTATAAGATCAATTTTTAATACTATCCCCATCTCATAAAGTAATGGTATATTACTAAGGGTGGCTTCAGATGACCGTATTTGTGCACAGTTTTGCTCACGTGAATTTTGCTTTCAATGGGTTCATTCTCACCAATCATTTTTGCACATGCATTTCACTCATGCAAAATAAAACACAACATACTCTATTGTGTGTATTTGTGCATCTAGAGCACCATATAAGTCTATGGGGCTGCACAAATATGCACCTAATCCCCATGAAATTGTGCAAGAAACTGCACAATTTCGCAGGGAAATCGATAACATTGGGTACTAATTAGGCTGCACAGACTTTTCAATTATGGCGGGTCTGTCCAGCACTGATCTGAACGGCCCCCGGCATCACAAAAAGTACAGTATAATGGGCTAAAATACGAACGATAGCACAACCTTCACAGTGCAAAAATTTGCATTACGGCAAGAGTTTTTGCACTTATGGACGTATGAAGGCATCCTATTTACAAGAATATTTGCTCACACAATACACAGTAAATAAAAACATTGACTTCAATGGGTTTGTTCACAAGCGTGCATTTTGCGTGCGCAAATCCACATTTGTGCAGGGAAATAGAACATACAAAACTAATTTGGCTAATTACCCATTAACCCCTTAAGGATATGGCCTATTTTGGCGTTGAGGACGCAACAATTTTTGAGGGATTTTCATCTCCACTTTTCAAAAGCCACAGTTTTTTTATTTTTCTGTCAACATGGCTGTATGTGGGCTTGTTTTTTTGCGTGGCGAACTGTAGTTTTTATTGGTGCCATTTTTGGGTACATAGACTATATTGTAAAACCTATTATATTTTTATGTTACAGGGAAAGAAAACACATCAGTTCTGTCCTAGTTTTTTGTGTGTTTTTTTACAGTGTTAATCATGCAGCATAAATGACACAATAGATTTTGTTTCTGCATGTTAGTACGATTACAACGATACCAAAATTCCTTTTTTTTTTTAGACTTTTCCGGAATAAAAACCTTTTTTTTTTTCAAAGTCCTATAACTTTTTTTATTTTTCAATAGACAGAGCTCTGTAGGGGCTTTTTTTGCATAACGAGCTGTAGTTTTTAATGGCTACCATTTTGGTGTACATACGGCTTTTTTCATAACTCTTAGTGCTTTTTTTATGAGGCAAAATGAAAAAAATGAGCCTTTTGCCTCGGTTTTTAGGAGTTTTTTTAACACTTTTTGCCGTGCAGGTTAAAAAGTGTGTTTAATTTGTTGTGCGAGTCATTACAGATGCGACAATATCAAATATGTGGGATTTCAATTTTTAATATTTTTTTTAGTAATAGGGGAAAAAGCTCAAAAAGGGTGTTTTTCACTTTTTTTTAACTTTTTTTTAATTTTGACACTGTTTTGATTTTTTTTTTTTACACTATTTGCGTCCCTGTGGGGGACTTCCACTATAGCACCTACGATCGCTATGATAAGGCATTGCAGGACTTCAATCCTGCAATGTCTTATTGCTTGTTATAGCGATCATAGCCACTGGAATGTAGGACGTCTGTAGCTGGCGTCCTGTTGCTATGGCAACCCGTTGGGCTCTCCGCGATCACATCTTGAACTCTCAAGACGGATGACGTCACAGAGGGAGTGCGATTCCTCTGTAAACCCTTTACATGCCACGATCTACAATAGATCGCGGCGTGTAAGGGGTTAACAGCAAGGGTTGCTGCTCTGATGCACCCCGGCTGTTGCAATTGGAGGCTGGCTATGGGTGACAGCCAGCTCCTGCTACCGGACAGCTCCTCTGATCTTGCGCTATCCTCAGGGTATAATTGTATGTCCTGCTGCAATAAGTACCAGCCTGCAAAGATGCCCTGTGGCGTTAAGGGGTTAATATATGGGATAGTGGCTGCAGGGTTGTTTTTGTGCGCAAATGGGAAAGATTTGGGCTTGCAAAAAGTACAGTAAAAACGCAGTTAAGCACATTCCAGATGTGTAAAAATATGGTGCAAATGCAACATGGCATCACTATATTATCAGTGATGGTCTACTCTCTGAGACCTCCACCAGTTCTAAGGGTGCTTTCACACATGCTGGAACATTCTGCAACATGCAATGGAGTGTTCCACTGTTTTGACATGATCTTATGGTGAAATTTAGCTATTTTTAAGTCTGCATCAAAATCTGCATGTTGGGGTTAAAGCACATGGGCGCATGCGCTAATACGCTCCGCTTGAGCATATTGGCGCATGAACCTGTTTTTTTTTTTTTATTATTATTATGGTCCTACAAGGGCATAAGTGCATTTGCACCTCGTATTTGCGCAATGGAAGTTGTGTATTTGTTGCGCATGTGTGTGTTTTACTGTACTGTTTGCATACACAAATCATGTGAGAATGTGTGTAAGTGGGTAAGTAACTGGCTCAGTGATAGAAAGCAGAGGGAGGTTATAAATATACATACTCTGATTGGATCACTGTTACTAGTGGAGTACCACAGGGGGCAGTATTGAGTCCTATTATTTTTATTATATTTATTAATGGCCTGGTAGAAGGATCGTGCAGTAAAATATTGATATTTGTAGATGACACAAAACTATGTAAAGAAATTAACACAAGAGAGGGCGCAAGGAGATTGCAAGAGGATATGGATAAGTTGGGGGCAAAAGATGGCAGATGAGTTTAAACACTGGTAAATGTAAGGTTCTGCACATGGGTAGGGAAATACATGTCATCATTACACACTACATGGCAAACCACTGGGGAACACTGACATAAAAAAGGACTTGGGAGTTTTAGTTAACTGCAAGCTTAACTGTAGCAACCAGTGTCAGGCAGCTGCTGCCAAGGCAAATAGAATCATAGAGTACATCAAAAGAGGTCTAGGGACAAATGACGAGAACATTGTTCTTCCTCTTTACAAGTCACTGGTCAGAACAGACATAGAATATTGTTTACAGTTTTGGGCAGCGTTACTCAAGAATGGCTTATCAGAGCTTGAGCGGGCACAAAGGCGGGCAACTAAAGTAATACATGGAATTGGCGGACTACAATACCCAGAGAGGTTATCAAAATTGGAGTTATTAGGGTTAGAAAAAAGATGTCTGAGAGGCAACCTAATAACTATGTATAAATATATCAGGGGACAATACAGAGATCTCCCATCATCTATTTATATCCAGTACAGTAACAAGGGGGTGCTCTAATAACTATGTATAAATATATCTGGGGTCAGTACAGAGATCTTTCCCATTATCTATTATACTTAAGACAGTGACTATAACAAGGGGGCGCTCTCTACATCTAGAAAAAAACAAGGTTTCTACACAACATAGAAGGGGGTTCTTTACTGTAAGAGCAGTGAGACTATGGAACTCTCTGCTTGAGGACAAGGTGATGACAAATTCTACAAAACAGTTCAAGGGCCTGGACACCTTTCTTGAGAGATACAATATTATATGCTATAATCATTAATAACTTCAAAAGGGTCGGTGATCCGTGGATTATTCCAATTGCCAGATTGGAGTCGGGAAGGAATTTTTTTTCCCTTAAGTGGGGAAAATTGGCTTCTACCTCAATGGGATTTTTTTTGCCTTCCTCTGGATCAACATTGGGTATTAATAGGCTGAATTGGATGGATGTCTTTTTTCGGTCTTACACACTATGTTTCTAGGATAACAATTTAGGATGTTGTAGATTGTAAGCCCTATTGGGCAGGGTCCCCTGTCCCTCTACAGCAGTTTGTACCCCATTTCATTTATGTTCATTGTTCCTGTTCTGCATAAGTAATGTATTCAAACCTGTATTTTTATATGTACAGAACCCTGGAATTATTGGCATCTTAAAATAAAAAATAATAAGAAGAATGGCACATTGGTGTTACAGCGGGGAACAATGTATCAGGTAAGAATTGTAAAAGCTTTTTTATCGGCTGCCACCAGATTATTTTTTTTAACTACTGGACAACCCCTTTAATTTGGGGGACCAGGGTCCTTTAGGAACAAAACACCCTGGTCCTTCAGGGGTATAAGACCACTCTAGTGAAAACACATTTTTTCAACTCTACCCCCTTACCTGATTACCTGTCACACCCTGGTGGTCTCCTCTGCATAGTGTAGCCACTTCCCTGCAGTGCAACTCCCTGTCTGATGCTTAAAAGACACCATCTTGATATTGAGCTCCAATGATGCATCAGCACAGCATTACATGAGCAATGAAACTGTACTATCCCTGTTGCAGGGAAAACAATATCATTACATTACATTACATTAAGCTACAAATCATAAGCATACATTCAGTAGGATGAGCTGTAATCTCCTCTATTAAAACTGTTTGACAGGCGCTATGTGTTCATTATCTGTAACTGTGACAGGAGTGCCTGTGTTCCCATCTAGGCAGTCTCTATGGAAAGGTTCATGTAGTAAAGTAACTCATACTGAGAAACTGACTAGAAAGTGAACACATAAACCCAAGTAAATCTGAGTGGGTCAGAATTGAAAACACATGACCATCTGAGGATAAAGGGGCTAGGAGTTTCAGAAGGAAAGGCATAACTAATCAAGTTAACATTAGCTCATATATATATATATATATATATATATATATACATATATATATATATATATATATATATATATATATATATATATATATATATATATATATATATATATATATATATATACAGCGGGGCTAGTTACATAATGAATGTAATAAATTTTTCTTTACATAAAAAAAAATTACTGGACTTTCCCTCTAAACTAAAAGTCTGACCTGAAATCATGCTGATGAGGCAAGTGTTATTTGACATTTAATTCTTATGATAATTTAACTACAATCTACTACAATGCTGTAAATGGAGTTATGATGCGCCAGTCATGTCAGCATTGCTACATCTACAGCTCCACGTTAAGACCTTTGTAAGACTCTTGTGACAAAGCACTGTATGCACATTATGCCCATTTACATTTCCTACTGTGTACTGTTAATATAATAGCATGGCAATTACTTTTTTAGTTCTGTTTTGTATCTTTATATCTTCCACTGCAGATTTGGTACTAGCCTCAAATTCAGTGATTAGAGGGCATTTCCCATTTTCAGCTTTTTTATGATTTTGTAAATTGATTTTATCCCATTTTTTGTAATTAATTTGTAAAGTGAATGTAGAGACATGCAAGATTGTGAGGACCTTTGATACTGTTCACATGCTTGCATGCTTTGGCCAAAATATAAACTAATACTTCATGTTTATTATTTTTGTAGGAAACAGTCTGGATTTTTTTTAAGGATGTTGTGGCACCCAGGATGTCAGTATTTTGTGTTATTACACTTAAAAGTAGTGGAACAGCCCACCGGATCTAAATGTATATCCATAACCAATAGGCTGTGAGCATGCTACTGTAGATGTACTACATGCTACTATCCTGTGCATAAGGGATAGCTTGCTGTGATTGGAATACCCCTTTAAATTGCCTGTTTCCAAACGGCTGATGACATGGATAATTTTTTAGGGAAAATATCTTGTTTTTAAAGGGGGTGTCTGGGGCTTTGGGCATTTTTTCTATTGGTAACTTATCCAAAGGATAGCTCCTCAGATAGATAGATAGGATAGAGGATAGATTATGAATGGCAGTGCTGACATTACGGACATCACATCATCTCCACTGCAGCAGCCCAGGTTGGCAGTGCAGACACAGCTCTAGTTGAAATGAATGGGAGCTGTGCCTGCACTACCAACACTTTTGCTGCTTATGCAGCTTTCACAGTTTCCACTACTTGAAGTGACCCCAGGTTCTGCTATGGTGCAGCTCTTTGGTGCAAGTAAGCATTTCCTGTTCTCTCCTCTCCCCTGACAGCTGCTTTAAGAGGAACACAGATACCCCTTCTTCGCAGTCCAGTGATCTCCTCAGCCTGGCAGAAGCTGGATGTTTGCTGTTCTAAGAAAACTTCTGGTGTCCAGAGTACAGCTGCAGCATAGTGTTGAGAAGCCAGTTTGTGACAGGTCTGGCTGCTGCAGTGGCCCCCTGGCTTAGGGGCCTGGTTGCAATTGTAACCCCTGTTACTGAATACTCAATTTTCCTTCAAAATAGGTAAGTTAATAGGCTTTCTGTGTGAAATTGACCCGTGTGTGTGTGTGTGTGTGTGTGTGTGTGTGTGTGTGTGTGTGTGAAATTAGATTGCAAGTAGTCGGGGACAGGGACTGATGTGAGCAATGACAATTCCTGTTCAAAGATAAAGATTGCATTGAAACTGAAAAAATACAATAAAATAAACAACAAAAAATTATATAATAAAGCATAAAAGTGTGTAATGCAGGACATACATATTATTTAGCTGATAGGTCAATAGCTACATCTGTATCAGCACCAAATTTGCCATAAATATACATACTCAGCCTGAGAGACTCTCTTTTTAATTTTATAGACAGGGATAATCTGCTGCTGGATGCCTCAGGCAGAAGTATATCTCCCTGTAGAGTAACAGCATTGCATTGGGCATGATAAAATCTAACATGTCTGTTCCTTCTTTATCCTGACATCTGTCATCAGGTTCCCCCTATGAATATTGAATTATTAGTTGATCTGACTAAAGTTGACAGGTTCTGCTGACAATCTTCTAATGTGTATGGCTAGCTAGTAGACAGCTCACAGCCATACAGCTTGTCTACTCCATCATTTGATTATAGTCACATAGACATTGAATGGAGCAGCAGGGCATATGCTTGTCCATCACTGCTCCATTTAAGTTCCTTATGACCAGAGTTATGTAGGTGAGGAGGAATGGGGGATTTTGAAGTTTGAATGACCAACATATAATGGTACATTTTTCCTGCTGCAAGAGAAGTATATGGAGGGCAATGACTGCACTGCTGACAACAGTTGATAACTAGGCATTACAAATGTCAAACCAGACCACATTTATTTTAAAAGGGGTTTAAAAGATATTAGAAAACTACTAGAATGCTTTCGAAAAGGTTTAATCATCTTGCACTGAGATACAAAATATGCAATTAAAACATTAGTTGTAGTACAAGACTTTGATTATGAAGATTACAGAAATATTTTAGTCTTGACCCTTAACACTGACCTAGAGCAAGAATATCAAGACAAAATCTTTCCTTCAAAAGTCATTGATTTAGGTTATTTATTGTAATTCTAAAAGCTGAGGCGTACATTTTTCTTATTGACTAAATTCCTTTTTCGCTGACTTTTCAAGGTTAAAGTAGCTTTGAGTTTCTCATAGATAACCGCTGTATTTCATTTTGAGTTTTTCTTTTGAAGATCTTGATGCTTTTTCTTAATGTTAGAAATTACTTTCATAGCTTTTTTCCATATAGTGAGTTCAGATTAGATCCTATTTGTCAGTCTAGATGGTATGACTTGTCATATTACACTAAACAGCCTTTCTAATGATAGCAAACAATTCAATACTGTCAGTTCTTTAAAACATTTTACTATAGAGAACGGGGATGTGCAATCTTCATTTTCTTGTATGACTTAGTAAAATACTAGCAAAATAGTGTAATGAGTAATTTTTCATAATTAGATTTTAAAACCCTTAGGAAAAACTGTAAACAAGCATTTTCTGGCATCAAGCGCCAAGAGCACCTCATAATTTTTAGGTTGTCATTGAAAATGACAGTCCACTATAATAGCTAGAACTTTTCAGAGCTATATTGATATTTAAGAAGTTATGTTAATTTACATTATTTATATTATTTTCTTTCTTCAAATACATTGTGATATGGAATTGAGCAACTTTAGTGATTAGAAATGTAACCACCAACAAATTTATTGAGCAATGCTTCAATCCATTATTGCATGTTGACAAGAAAGTGGGAATCTCTCTATGAGCCAAACAAGCAAGCTGTAACTCTGGTAGGCTTAGACTGGTCACTAGAGAATATTAAATTTCCCCTGCAGCTTCTGAAATAGCAGCTACCCCCCCTCCCCCTTCCTCCCCATGCAAAAATCAGCTGTTTGCTTTGCCTCAAGAGCAGGACACTCAGTAATCCACTAACCACTATAGCTTTTTCCATTTTACCCTCTGAATCGGGATACCCCCAACAGATGTTCAAAGATGCATCACCTACATTACAGTGCAGAACATTTTGGAGATATGTAAGTAAGGCAGGTCCTCAGAAAAAGGCCTGACATGCACACACAGGTACTGACTTAAAAGCAGGTCTACCAATTAAAATAAGGAAGCTCAAACCGACACCAGAGTAACACATATTCATCTGCCAGTTGAAGTTATTGGACAACACTTGTGTTACTTTTGAATTGTGTACGATCGACTGCAATCACTCAGTTGAAATCTTTGGTGGTACTACCATGTGTTCTACAGTTCATGTATGTTGCTAATCTTTATGATTTAAAAATTGTTACCATCCCCCACTCACATTAGAGTGAAGCATACTTTTGGTTAGAGTCAATTAGTTTGTTTAAAGATTCTGAATAACCGCTATTGACTTTCTATTAAAGGGGTTGTCCCGAGGCAGCAAGTGGGTCTATACACTTCTGCATGGCCATAATAATGCACTTTGTAATGTACATTGTGCATTAATTATGAGCCATACAGAAGTTATAAAAAGTTTTATACTTACCTGCTCCGTTGCTGGCGTCCTCGTCTCCATGGTGCCGACTAATTTTCGCCCTCCGATGGCCAAATTAGCCGCGCTTGCGCAGTCCGGGTCTTCTTCTTTTCTGAATGGGGCTCCGTGTAGCTCCGCCCCGTCACGTGCCGATTCCAGCCAATCAGGAGGCTGGAATCGGCAATGGACCGCACAGAAGCCCTGCGGTCCATGAAGACAGAGGATCCCGGCGGCCATCTTCAGCAGGTGAGTATGAAGACGCCGGACCGCCGGGATTCAGGTAAGCGCTGTGCGGGTGGTTTTTTTAACCCCTGCATCGGGGTTGTCTCGCGCCGAACGGGGGGGGGGGTTTAAAAAAAAAAAAAACACGTTTCGGCGCGGGACAACCCCTTTAACAGAATGTCACATCTGTGCGGCAAACGAGCACAACACTCAGCACGGATGCAGGTTGACGTTCACACTACTGCAGTTTTAGCACTCTGCACTGTAGAACAGTGCGCGCCACACCAGAGATCTGAAAGCCAGTGTGTAAAGCCTGTGCGGTGCAAGAGCATAGTGCAGGGCAACACTATGCAGATCAGTAGCACCCCTCCAGGGGAAGGAAGCCTGACCCTAACCTAGCTGGGAGGTGACGGATCCCTGCCTAAAGCAGAGTCATCGCCTCAATAAAAGGCGGCCCACCATCTTCTTTCTGGGCCCTGAATGTCCTTATAGAAACCCCTGGAGAGATGAACTGATACCACAAAGCAACAATAAAAATGGAAACCAAAATACAACTGATAGCAAACAGCACTTCTATCAGCCTAGAGGAACACCAGACTCCAGCCTTTCCTCTAGAGAACTGAATAAGCAGCATTGAGTCAAAGGAGAGGTGAGAATATAAAGTCACTCCAAACCTGAAGACTAGCACAGCAATTAGGGAAGCACACCTCCAACCTTCTCCCAGGCATGACTAAACAAGCATGCATCATGCAGCAAAGACAGACAGCACCAGCAGTCTCTGCATATGGTTCAATAACCCTTGTCCTGCACAACAAGGCGACAGATCATGGCCTGTGTCAAGACCACCATGCCACGATGCTGTTGTGACAGACAAGCTGCGACAGTACCTCTCTTCTAAGAAAAGGCCTCTGGATCCTTCAGTCCTGGTTTACCAGGATTCCAATTGTGAGAATTCCTGACTAAATGGTCTACATTTACCTCAGCCCCTGGAACCCACATTCTCTCCTCAGGACCATACCCCTGCCAATCCACCAGGTACTGCAGCACGTTCCTGACTCGATGAGAGTCAATGATGCGGCTGACCTCAAACTGCAGATTCCCGTCAACTAACACTGGCAGAGCTGGTGATCACCCAAGTCCGGGATTCACCACCTTTTCAAGTAACGACTTATGGAACAGATCAGTAATTTTAAGTGATCTGGGAATCTCCAATCTGAAGGATACTGGGTTCATGCTCTCAGTGATCTTAAAAGGACCAATAAACCATTGACCCAGCTTAAAAGATGGTTGTTTAAGCTTGATGTTCCTTGTGGACAACCAGACCAAGTCACCCACCTAAAAGCTAATCCTCTCTGACCTATTGTTATCGGCCACCCTCTTGTAGCTTCTGACCGATCTTTTGATATTTTACTGCACCTCCTCCCAAATCGCTTTAAGGCAAGATGAAAATTCACTCTGTTGTGGTACCTCCGACGTTTATTTAGTAAAATAAACCAAAACATGGATGGAACCCATAATTGCAAAAGAAAGGAGATGTGCCTTTAGACTGTAAAGATCTGTTGTTCAGAGCAAACTCTGCTAGGGGTAAGTAACTAGACCAGCGATCCTGATTCTCTGAAACAAAACATTGCAGATACTGCTCGAGTCTCTGGTTACACCTATCCGTCTTTCCATTTGTCTCAGGATGGTAAGCGATGAAAAGACAGTTATATGCCTAACTGGCGACACACAAAACGCTAGAACCTGAATAAAAAACTGCATCCTTCAATCAGAGAAAATGTTAGGTGGTACTCTGTGTAACCTAATAACATGAGCTATGAAGAGCTTAGCCAATTTCTTAGCGTTAGGTAAGCCGGGCAGAGCCACAAAATGACACATCTTACTGAAACAATGAACCACCACCCAGATAACTGTTTCCCTCAGAGGAAGGCAAGTCTCTGATAAAATCCATGGACAGATCAGTCCAGGGTCTCTTCGGCACTTGTAGAGGCAACAACTTCCCGGCAGGGAGATGCTGAGGCGATTTGGCTCTAGCACAAACCTCACATGCCGACACAAAACAAAAAACATCACGTCTTAAAGACAGTCACCAAAAGGCTCGACTTATTAACTTACGCATATTATTGATGCCAGGATGACCCACCAGAACAGAGCTATGCATCTCCGAAAGTACCTGAAACCTCAAATGAAGCAAAAAGTTTGTCTTTAGGCAAGCCAGCCGGTGCCAAATCCTGTGCCTTATGGTTCTGCTCCTCAAGATCCAGGGATACTGCAGACACCCCACCCCCTCCGACAGAATGGGTGCAGGGATTCATCAGAGATCACCAAAACAAAACTAGCATCCGCCCTGATATTACGACTACCAAGTTGGTAAGTGACCACGACATCAAACAAAGCAAAAAACGACCACCCAGCCTGTCTAGGGGGAAGTCATTTCGCTGATACTAAGTAAATGAAATTTTTGTGATTGGTAATAACTGTCACCTTATGTTGAGCTCCTTCCAGAAGATGTTGCCATTCTTCAAACGCCCACTTAATGGCTAACAACTTTCTGTACCCAACATCATAGTTCTGTTCAGTAGAGGTAGTCTTTCATGAGAAAAATGCACTAGGACAAAGATTCTTTATTTTGCCAGCGCTTTGAGACAGAACAGCCCCCACACCAACCTCTGAAGCGTCCACCTTAACAACAAAAGGCTTTGACAAGTCTGGCTGTACAAGAATGGGGGCAGATGCAAAATACCTCTTCAAAGTCTCAAATGCGAAAATTGCTTTAGGAGACCATTCAAGAGTAAAGACCCTTTTTTCATCATATGGCTCAAAGGTTTGACCTTCTCCGAAAACCCGCATATGAACTTACAATAGTAATTCGTGAACCCCAAGAATCTCTGAAGGGCCTTCAAATTTTTAGGTTGAACAGCTAGGACCTTTGCGGGATCCATCTGGGGTTATAATATCTAAGGAGAGCAATAACCCCCCCCCCCTCCTTTTGGTCAGTAGGTTTGCAAAGCTAAACTCATCTGGCTAGTGAATTGGAACTTGATTAGCCACTCCCATTTGTTTCCTAGTTGTACCTTAACTTTCATTATAAAATCAGTGAAAGCATGTATGCCACGCGAGTGGCTGGCTCGCAAATATGAGCTGTATAAAATGTGGCTGGATGAAGTGTGATGCAGTTTGACCATGGCAGTTCGACAGAGTAGGAGACTCGTAGGCCACAAACTTTGCCTAAATGTCTTGCACTTCAAAGCTATCACTAATGCTGTCACCTCTGTTCTCATCCTTGCTCTCAGTTTCAGAACCTCCTTCAAATGCCCACCTCTGGGGCACTTTATTCACATTAGCCCCTCTCTCCTGTCCTCACCTATGCACAGCTGGCATGCACTCTTTACTTTCTTACTTAGCCTCAAAGCCCCTAATGCCACTAACAAATATAACAGTCGCCCTCATAAATCTCCTAACCAACTGCTCACCCTTGCTATCTTGCTGCTACTAGCAGCTGGGGATATCTCTCTCAATCCTGGCCCACCTTCCACTGCTCCTAACTATTACCCCCTACCTGACTCACTAAGAAAACCCCAAGCCCAACTGCTAGCCCGTGCATACCCTCCCCTGACTCCTTTAAATGTGCCCTCTGGAACTGCCAGTCAGCATGTAATAAACTCCCCACGATCCACAACTTTTTTACTGCTAAATCTCTAAATCTGCTAGCTCTTACAGAAACGTGGATACAGCAGTCTGACACGGCCTCCCCTGCTGCTCTGTCTTGCAATGGCCTGCAGTTCTCCTATACCCTGAGACCAGATAACAGGCGTGGTGGAGGAGTAGGTGCTTTTCTCTCCCCGGAATGTACCTACCAGGTCATCCCTCCTGTACTCTCACTAACTTTTCCATTATTTGAGGTACATACGCTATGGCTTTTCTGCCCGCTGTCCATGCAAGTAGCAGTTATCTACTGCCCCCCAGGTGCTCCTCGCCTGTTTTTGGACCACTTTGCTGCCTGGCTTCCCCACTTCCTATCCTGCGAAATTCCAACTCTCATCTTAGGTGATTTTAACATCCCCACTAATGACCCTCAATCCTGGCCCACCTTCCACTGCTCCTAACTATTACCCCCTACCTGACTCACTAAGAAAACCCCAAGCCCAACTGCTAGCCCGTGCATACCCTCCCCTGACTCCTTTAAATGTGCCCTCTGGAACTGCCAGTCAGCATGTAATAAACTCCCCACGATCCACAACTTTTTTACTGCTAAATCTCTAAATCTGCTAGCTCTTACAGAAACGTGGATACAGCAGTCTGACACGGCCTCCCCTGCTGCTCTGTCTTGCAATGGCCTGCAGTTCTCCTATACCCTGAGACCAGATAACAGGCGTGGTGGAGGAGTAGGTGCTTTTCTCTCCCCGGAATGTACCTACCAGGTCATCCCTCCTGTACTCTCACTAACTTTTCCATTATTTGAGGTACATACGCTATGGCTTTTCTGCCCGCTGTCCATGCAAGTAGCAGTTATCTACTGCCCCCCAGGTGCTCCTCGCCTGTTTTTGGACCACTTTGCTGCCTGGCTTCCCCACTTCCTATCCTGCGAAATTCCAACTCTCATCTTAGGTGATTTTAACATCCCCACTAATGACCCTATCTCTCCATCTGCCTCTCAGCTTCTATCTCTCACCTCCTCCCTTGGCCTCTCAACTCACAGCCTCGTCCACTCATAGGGATGGCAACACTCTTAATCTGGTCTTTGTCTGCCTCTGCTCTGCTTCCAATTTCACTAACTCCCCTCTCCCACTCTCGGACCATAACCTCCTCTCTTTCTCTGTCATGCTCCCTAACATAGCTCCAGACCCACCTACCTACCATACCCACAGGAACCTTAAGGCAATTCACACCCAGGACTTTGCTGAGTCCCTACAGTCCTCTCTGTCTCCTATCTCTCTCCTCTCATCCCCCAACCTGGCTGCCACTTACTACAACACCACTCTCAAATATGCCCTGAATGAAGCGGCGCCCCCCCATGACCCAAGATATCCTATGTAGAATGCAGCAATCCTGGCTCATGCCTCAAACATGTTTCATCTGGTGGTGCTCTGGAAGTGCTGAACGGCTGTGGAGGAAGTCGCAAATGTCCGCGTACTTTCTCCACTACAAATTCATGCTCAGAACCTACAACCTTGCCCTCCACTATGCCAAACAAGTCTACTTCACCCCTCTCATCTCTTCACTATCGCACAACCCTAAACGGCTCCTTGATACTTTTCACACCCTTCTCAGCCCTAAACCGCAGCCCCCGGTGACGGATCTTGGTGCTGTGCTGAAGAGCTGGCTGCCTACTTCAAAAAGAAAATTGATGACATCCATCAAGAAATAACTTCCAAATCCCAGACTATCCCTGACCCTAGTCTTGTCAACACGGCATCTGGCTCCTGCTCACTGTCAGGACAGAGGAAGAAGTCTCCAAATTGCTTTCCTCTGCTTGCCCCACCATGTGCGCTAGCGACCCTCTCTCCTCACACCTCCTCCGATTCCCCTCCCCAGTGGTCATTCCCCATCTCATCACTATATTTAACCTCTCTCTGACCTCGGCATCTTTCCCTCTTCTTTCAAACACGCCATATCCCTACTGCTAAAAAAGGCCGACTCTTGACGCGACTGATGATGCCAACTACCGACCCATCTCTAATCTCCCCTTCATCTCCAAATTACTAAAATGCCTAGTTTACTACTGCCTTGTAAGCTATCTATCAGAGAACTCTCTCCTAGACCCCCTACAGTCTGTCTTCCGACCCCAACACTCAACAGAAGCTGCCCTTGCAAGGGTATCAAATGACTTCCTGACAGCCAATTTGAGGGGCAAATATTCCCTACTGATCGTCCTTGACCTCTCCGCAGCATTCAACACTGTTGACCACAAACTCCTCCTCAGTATGCTTCACTCCATTGGCCAAAAAGACACTGCTCTCTCCTGGTTTTCCTCCTACCTATCTGACCGCTCATTCAGTGTCTCCTTCGCTGGCTCCACCTCCCCTCTTCTTCCCCTTGCTGTTGGGGTCCCCCAGGGCTCGGTCCTCAGCCCCCCCCCCCATTTTCTCCATCGACACAGCCCCTATTGGACAGACCATCAGGAGTTTTGGCATCCAATACCACCTCTACACTGACAACACCCAGCTATATACCTCTTCCTGTGACATCTCTGCACCTTTCCTCCAAAACATCACCGACTGTCTAATTCATCCTGAATGCGGCAGCCAGGCTCATCTTCCTGTCCAGCTGCTACTCGAACGCCTCTGCCCTGTGCCAGTCACTGCACTGGCAGCCTGTTAAATACAGAATTCAATTTAAACTCACTACCATCATCCACAAAGCCCTCCACAGCGCAGCGCCACCCGATATTGACTCCCTCATCTCAATGCATCACCCAGCGCGGGCTCTCTGCTCTGCTAACGAAACTAGACTGCACGCCCCTCTAATTTAAACTTCTCATTCCTGCCTCCAAGACTTCTCCAGAGCAGCACCAGTCCTCTGGAACGCACTACCAAAGGATAACCATTGTCTATCTGTATAGCATCCCTCACACTCCACCTTGCCATACCGTGCACATCTCCAGCCCCTTTACCTTCTGTATCACCCCATTACTTGTAGTATATAAACTTGTTGGAGAAGGACCCTCATCCCTAGTGTTTCCATCAATTGATTACTATGTAACTGTGGTTCTGTAATTTTTGTACTTTTGTCTTTCTGTATTCCCCCTGTCTACGTAAGCGCTGCGGAATATGTTGGCGCTATACACATAAAGATTATTATTATTATAATATGCCCTAAAAAAGAAATCTCCTGTACTGCGAAAGTACACTTTTCTCTCTTGGCAAATAGGTCATTTTCACGGAGAGCTTGCAACACCTGTCGAACAATCACAATATGACAATCATAATCAGGGGAAAAAATAAGCCAACACAAACTGTCTGATGAACTTCTGAAGAACCTAATTTATGAAAGCGTGAAATATTGTGGGAGCATTGGTCAAACCGAAAAGCATCACAAGACTTTCAAAATGACCTTCAGAAGTATTGAAAGCTGTCTTCCATTCATCCCCTTCTCTGACCCGTGTTAAATTGTATGCCTCACGCAAGTCCAGCTTGGAAAACCAGCGGGCACCCATTAACTGGCTAATCAAATCAGGAAGGAGCGGTAACGGATGAGAATTGCACTTAGTGATCTTGTTGAGTTCACTAAAATCCAAACATGGTCACAGACCCCCGTCTTTCTTCTTAACAAAAAAGAAACCGGCAGCTACTATTGGATGGGTGTATGTGTATTTTTCTTAAACTGTCCGTGATATAATCCTTGAGAGCCTGCCTCTCTGGACCTGACACATTATACATGCGACTCTTGGGTAGCTTGCAACTTGGAATGAGGTCAATAGTGCAATCCCCCAGCCTAGATAAAGAGCCTAATTGCATTGGTTCATCCAACTCCACGGGTTCTACGGACGAGGCAAAGGATAGCTCATTTGCCCGCTCTCTCAACCGTCAACCAATCCATATGGCTAGGGACATGGCCTGGTCAAGAGTTCTAGGTGCGAAATGTGAAACCATAAGATTTTATCTTGTCGCAAGGTGCAAAGCAAAATTGACTCCGCAATTCGGGATCATTCCATTGTAAATCATTAGACCAACGGCAAAACTCTGCACCAAAATTTTCAATATTTGATTAATTTCCCTGATATAGGCCTCTAATATTACCCTCTGCCAGGAATAACCTATCGGGGTCATCGTAGATCAGGCCAAAAGCCGAAGAAAAACGAATACACCGACGACAAAGCCTCAGAGGTGGAAGGCAATAAAATGTCCAAGCCCGGGGATCTCCCTGCAACCTCAATATTACCAGCCCTACCCTCTGAGACTCATCACCAGAAGGGTACCAGACCATTCTGGTATATGCAGTTCACAATGCAGACCAGCAACCTATTAATGACACCATGATAATTCGACGGGTTGCCCTGCATTTCCATCAGTGAATCACATTGGTACTGCTACCCTGGGCTCCCCTTGGAGTCTTAATGCCATGCTGCATGTGAATGATAGATAATAAATGCAAGGCATTGGTTGAATGTTGGCCAAGATACATGAGCCCACTAACCACTTCACGGTTCCTTGCGTTGTAGTGGGTCCCTACACTAATATAAATGTAGGGGGGAAATAACAAATTAAAAACAATCACAGAAAATGGTCTGCCACCCTGTATCCACTATGTGTGGGAGTGTACGCCAAGCAGCCACTCCCCTCATTATCAAGAGGCAGTGTGAGTGGTTGTCTTATCGGTGTCCTGCACAGGTGTTATTTGCTCCTCCATTTGGTAGTCAGCTACCTGCATGGTGAGAGGATGCATCTATATGCACTCCTCACTCAGTAACGGTCATTTTCTGTGATTGTTTTTAATTTGTTATTTCCCCTTCAGAAACGTCACTCACCGGCCGCCAGCTCCGCTCTGCACATTCGCCGGCTGCCCGGCAGCCGGCACATGAAAGAGTCGGGGTCGCGGGAGCAGGTGAGTGTCACGCTGCTCTCTGCAGATGCTCGGGTCAGGTACCACTGCGAGAATTTTCGCAGCCGGATCCGACCCGGCAGTCTGCAGGCGGCTATAATGTAGTAATTATCTTATGCACGTTGTTTATTACTGTATGTAGTTGTCTATTTTTGCTGTTCATGTGTCAGAGCGTGACTGTGTGCATGGTGGTCGTTGCAGCATTGCTGATGGCGTTGTGGCAGCTTTTGTATGGATACAATGTCTTCTTCGTTTTGATCAAGCATTGCTCCATGAGAGCTGCACATCGCCATTGGTTTCCCTGTATTGTCGACATATGCGCCATTATGTCACCTGTGACAGGGATTTCCATCACTGCGACACTGACTTTTGGACAGTTTGATCAATATATCATTTTTTTTCTGTGACCCAAGTCAGTCTGGTATATGTGCATTACCCTGAATGAGCGCCATATTGGAACATAGATATAAAGACATATTTACAGCATGACTATCCTGGACATAACTATTTCAGAGCATCCAAAAAGAGAAAATTTCTCCCTAACAATTACAATTTACATAACTATTTTTCTCTTGGTTAGATAATAGACAAACAAATATAATACATGCTATTTAGAGATGAGCGAGCACCAAAATGCTCGGGTGCTCGTTACTCGAGACGAATTTTTCGCGATGCTCGAGGGTTCGTTTCGAGTAACGAACCCCATTGAAGTCAATGGGCGACTCGAGCATTTTTGTATATCGCCGATGCTCGCTAAGGTTTTCATTTGTGAAAATCGGGGCAATTCAAGAAAGTGATGGGAACGACACAGAAACGGATAGGGCAGGCGAGGGGCTACATGTTGGGCTGCATCTTAAGTTCCCAGGTCCCACTATTAAGCCACAATAGCGGCAAGAGTGGACCCCCCCCCCCTCCCAACAATTTTTACTTCTGAAAAGCCCTCATTAGCAATGCATACCTTAGCTAAGCACCACACTACCTCCAACAAAGCACAATCACTGCCTGCATGACACTCCGCTGCCACTTCTCCTGGGTGACATGCTGCCAATTCCCCCCCCCCACGACCCAGTGTCCACAGCGCACACCAAACTGTCCCTGCCCAGCCTTCAGCTGCCCTCATGCCACGCCACCCTCATGTCTATTTATAAGTGCGTCTGCCACAGGAAAAGCAGGCACACACTGCAGAGGGTTGGCACGGCTAGGCAGCGACCCTCTTTAAAAGGGGCGGGGCGATAGCCCACAATGCTGTACAGAAGCAATGAGAAATCCAATCCTGTGCCACCTCCATCTGGAGCTGCACACGTGGGCATAGCAATGGGGAACCTATGTGCCACACACTATTCATTCTGTCAAGGTGTCTGCACGCCCCAGTCAGACCGCGGTTTTTTATAAATAGTCACAGACAGGTACAACTCCGCAATGGGAATTCTGTGTGCACCCACAGCATGGGTGGCTCCCTGGAACCCACCGGCTGTACATAAATGTATCCCATTGCAGTGCCCATCACAGCTGAGGTAGTAATGTCGTGCTTAATGCAGGTGGGCTTCGGCCCACACTGCATGCCCCAGTCAGACTGGGGTTCTTTAGAAGTGGAAACAGATGCATTTACAACTCCCTGTGGACCGACAGCATGGGTGGCTCCCTGGAACCCACCGGTGGTACATAAAAATATCCCATTGCATTGCCCAACACAGCTGAGGTAGTAATGTCGTGCTTAATGCAGGTGGGCTTCGGCCCACACTGCATGCCCCAGTCAGACTGGGGTTCTTTACAAGTGGAAACAGATGCATTTACAACTCCCTGTGGACCGACAGCATGGGTGGGTGCCAGGAAGCCACCGGCGGTACATAAAAATATCCCATTGCAGTGCCTATCACAGCTGAGGTAGTAATGTCATGTTTAATGCAGGTGGGCTTCGGCCCACACTGCATGTCCCAGTCAGACTGGGGTTCTTTAGAAGTGGAAACAGATGCATCTACAACTCCCTGTGGACCCACAGCATGGGTGGGTGCCAGGAAGCCACCGGCGGTACATAAAAATATCCCATTGCATTGCCCAACACAGCGGATGTAACGTCAGCTGTAATGCAGGTGGGCTAAAAATTCATTTGATTACACTGTAGGCGAGGGCCCACAAAAATTGCTGTATCAACAGTACTAATGTACATCAGAAAAATTGGCCATGGCCAACCAAGAGGGCAGGTGAAACCCATTAATCGCTTTGGTTAATGTGGCTTAATTGGTAACTAGGCCAGGAGGCAGCCCAGTTAAAATAAAAATTGTTGGAGGTGAAAGTTTCAACGCTTTAATGAGCATTGAAACGTATAAAAATTGTTTTGAAAAATTATATGACTGAGCCTTGTGGGCCTAAGAAAAATTGCCCGTTCGGCGTGATTATGTGAGGTTTCAGGAGGAGGAGCAGGAGGAGGAGGAGGAATATTATACACAGATTGATGAAGCGAAAAGGTCCCCGTTTTTGATGGGGATACAGAACGATGCTTCCATCCGCGGGTGCAGCCTACGTATTGCTTAGGTATCGCTGCTGTCCGCTGGTGGAGAACAGAAGTCTGGGGAAATCCAGGCTTTGTTCATCTTGATGAGTGTTAGCCTGTCGGCACTGTCGGTTGACAGGCGGGTACGCTTATCTGTGATGATTCCCCCAGCCGCACTAAACACCCTCTCTGACAAGACGCTAGCCGCAGGACAAGCAAGCACCTCCAGGGCATACAGCGCGAGTTCAGGCCACGTGTCCAGCTTCGACACCCAGTAGTTGTAGGGGGAAGAGGCGTCACGGAGGACAGTCGTGCGATCGGCTACGTACTCCCTCACCATCCTTTTACAGTGCTCCCGCCGACTCAGCCGTGACTGGGGAGCAGTGACACAGTCTTGCTGGGGAGCCATAAAGCTGTCAAGGGCCTTAAAGAGTGTTGGCCTGCCTGTGCTGTACATCCTGCCTGATCTCCGCACCTCCCCTGCTACCTGGCCCTCGGAACTGCGCCTTCGGCCACTACCGCTGTCGTATGGGAATTTTACCATCAGCTTGTCCGCCAGGGTCCTGTGGTATAGCAACACTCTCGAACCCCTTTCCTCTTCGGGTATGAGAGTGGAAAGGTTCTCCTTATACCGTGGGTCGAGCAGTGTGTACACCCAGTAATCCGTAGTGGCCAGAATGTGTGTAACGCGAGGGTCACGAGAAAGGCATCCTAACATGAAGTCCGCCATGTGTGCCAGGGTACCTGTACGCAACACATGGCTGTCCTCACTAGGAAGATCACTTTCAGGATCCTCCACCTCCTCCTCCTCCTCCTCCTCAGGCCATACACGCTGAAAGGATGACAGGCCAGCAGCATGTGTACCCTCACCAGTGGGCCAAGCTGTGTCTTCCCCCTCCTCCTCATCTTCCTCCTCCTCCTCCTCACCACGCTGAGATATAGACAGGAGGGTGCTCTGACTAACCCAGCGACATACTGTCTTCCCCCGGCTCTGTTTCCGAGTGCAAAGCATCTGCCTTTATGCTTTGCAGGGAACTTCTCAAGAGGCATAGCAGAGGAATGGTGACGCTAATGATTGCAGCATCGCCACTCACCACCTGGGTAGACTCCTCAAAGTTTCCAAGGACCTGGCAGATGTCTGCCATCCAGGCCCACTCTTCTGAAAATAATTGAGGAGGCTGACTCCCACTGCGCCGCCCATGTTGGAGTTGGTATTCCACTATAGCTCTACGCTGCTCATAGAGCCTGGCCAACATGTGGAGCGTAGAGTTCCACCGTGTGGGCACGTCGCACAGCAGTCGGTGCACTGGCAGATTAAACCAATGTTGCAGGGTGCGCAGGGTGGCAGCGTCCTGTGGGACTTGCGGAAATGTGCGCAGAGCCGGCGCACCTTTCCGAGCAGGTCTGACAAGCGAGGGTAGCTTTTCAGAAAGCGCTGAACCACCAAATTAAAGACGTGGGCCAGGCATGGCACGTGCGTGAGGCTGCCGAGCTGCAGAGCCGCCACCAGGTTACGGCCGTTGTCACACACGACCATGCCCGGTTGGAGGCTCAGCGGCGCAAGCCAGCGGTCGGTCTGCTCTGTCAGACCCTGCAGCAGTTCGTGGGCCGTGTGCCTCTTATCTCCTAAGCTGAGTAGTTTCAGCACGGCCTGCTGACGCTTGCCCACCGCTGTGCTGCCACGCCGCGTGACACCGACTGCTGGCGACGTGCTGCTGCTGACACATCTTGATTGCGAAACAGAGGTTGCGGAGGAGGAGGAGGAGGAGGGTGGTTTAGTGGAGGAAGCATACACCGCCGCAGATACCACCACCGAGCTGTGGCCAGCAATTCTGGGGGTGGGTAGGACGTGAGCGGTCCCAGGCTCTGACTCTGTCCCAGCCTCCACTAAATTTACCCAATGTGCCGTCAGGGAGATATAGTGGCCCTGCCCGCCTGTGCTTGTCCACATGTCCGTTGTTAAGTGGACCTTGGCAGTAACCGCGTTGGTGAGGGCGCGTACAATGTTGCGGGA
Source organism: Eleutherodactylus coqui (assembly GCF_035609145.1). Lineage (NCBI taxonomy): Eukaryota > Metazoa > Chordata > Amphibia > Anura > Eleutherodactylidae > Eleutherodactylus > Eleutherodactylus coqui. The sequence goes on from NC_089840.1 coordinate 178,305,518, forward strand.
GACGTGGTCGTGCAGGGCTGGGACGGCACATCGGGAAAAGTAGTGGCGACTGGGAACTGAGTAGCGCGGGGCCGCCGCCGCCATCATACTTTTGAAGGACTCCGTTTCCACAACCCTATACGGCAGCATCTCCAGGCTGATAAATTTTGCTATGTGCACGTTTAACGCTTGAGCGTGCGGGTGCGTGGCGGCGTACTTGCGCTTGCGCTCAAACACTTGCACTAGCGACGGCTGGACGGTGCGCTGAGAGACATTGGTGGTTGGGGCCGAGGACAGCGGAGGTGAGGGTGTGGGTGCAGGCCAGGAGACGGTAGTGCCTGTGTCCTCAGAGGGGGGTTGGATCTCAGTGGCAGGTTGGGGCACAGGGGGAGAGGCAGCGGTGCAAACCGGAGGCGGTGAACGGCCTTCGTCCCACCTTGTGGGGTGCTTGGCCATCATATGTCTGCGCATGCTGGTGGTGGTGAGGCTGCTGGTGGTGGCTCCCCGGCTGATCTTGGCGCGACAAAGCTTGCACACCACTGTTCGTCGGTCGTCTGCACTCTCAGTGAAAAACTGCCAGACCTTTGAGCACCTCGGCCTCTGCAGGGTGGCATGGCGCGAGGGGGCGCTTTGGGAAGTTGCTGGATTATTCGGTCTGGCCCTGCCTCTACCCCTGGCCACCGCACTGCCTCTTGCAACCTGCCCTGCTGCTGCCCTTGCCTCCCCCTCTGAAGACCTGTCCTCAGTAGGCATAGCAAACCAGGTGGGGTCAGTCACCTCATCGTCCTGCTGCTCTTCCTCAGAATCCTCGGTGCGCTCCTCCCTCGGACTTAATGCCCTTACTACTACCTCACTGATAGACAACTGTGTCTCATCGTCATTGGCCTCCTCGTCCACTGAAAGGTCTTGAGACAGTTGCCGGAAGTCCCCAGCCTCATCCCCCGGACCCCGGGAACTTTGCAATGGTTGGGCATCAGTCACAATAAACTCCTCTGGTGGGAGAGGAACCATTGCTGCCCAATCTGAGCAGGGGCCCGAGAACAGTCCTGGGAGTCTGCCCGCTCCTCAGAATGTCTCATTTTCATGGAGTGAGGAGGCTGGGAGGAAGGAGGAGCAGCAGCCAGAGGATTCTGAGTTGCAGCAGTGGACGGCGCAGAACTCTGGGTGGACGATAGGTTGCTGGAAGCACTTTCTGCCATCCACGACAGGACCTGCTCACACTGCTCATTTTCTAATAAGGGTCTACCGCGTGGACCCATTAAATGTGCTATGAATGTGGGGACGCCAGAAACGTGCCTCTCTCCTAATCCCGCAGCAGTCGGCTGCGATACACCTGGATCAGGAGCTCGGCCTGTGCCCACCCCCGGACTAGGGCCTCCGCGTCCTCGGCAGCGCCCACATCCTCTAGGCCTACCCTTACCCCTCAGCATGCTGTATTACCAGGAATGCAGAAACACAACACTGTAATTTAATGTGCCGCTTATTGGCCTGTGGTTGTAGGCTGAGTTCGCTTACGGAACGCCAGGAAATAATTTTGCGCAAGCCTGCTGTAACACTTAGCTGGCTGCGTATTTATTTGGAGAACTACTACCCCCAGCAGACACAGACCCAGAACACTGAGCAGAGTGACAGGCAGGCCAAATAGTTTTTTTTCAAATATTTTTTTCTAAAGGACCACTGCGTATATTCAATCTATATATGTCTTCTGGCCCTGCCTACACAATTCTGTCCCTGATGTGTGTGTCACGGAACTGCAGTGTTGCACTGTTATTAAGTGCAACAGAGCGGTGATTTCAGAGCCAGGAAATAATTTTGCGCAAGCCTGCTGTAACACTTAGCTGGCTGCGTATTTATTTGGAGAACTACAACCCGCAGCAGACACAGACCCAGAACACTGAGCAGAGTGACAGGCAGGCCAAATAGTTTTTTTTCAAATATTTTTTTCTAAAGGACCACTGCGTATATTCAATCGATAATATATGTCTTCTGGCCCTGCCTACACAATTCTATCCCTGTAGTATTACTGCAGGGCGCAATGCTCTGCATGGCCGATATACCAAAAAAAAAAAAATGTGCAACACTGCTAAAAGCAGCCTCCACACTACTGCACACTGTTAGATGTGGCCCTAAGAAGGACCGTTGGGGTTCTTGAAGCCTACACTAACTCCTAACACTCTCCCTGCCTAACCACCACTTCTGTCCCTGTAGTATTACTGCAGGGCGCAATGCTCTGCACGGCCGATATAGCAAAAAAAAAAAAAAGTGCAACACTGCTAAAAGCAGCCTCCACACTACTGCACACTGTTAGATGTGGCCCTAAGAAGGACCGTTGGGGTTCTTGAAGCCTACACTAACTCCTAACGCTCTCCCTACAGCAGCTCCAACACTATAGCACTGTCCCTCAGCTATCTCACAATGCATCTGAGGCGAGCCGCGGGAGGGGCCGATTTTTATACTCGGGTGACACCTGATCTCCCCAGCCACTCACAGCAGGGGGGTGGTATAGGGCGTGAACGACGCAGGGGGAAGTTATAATGCCTTTCCTGTCTTTCAATTGGCCAGAAAAGCGCGCTAACGTCTCAGAGATGAAAGTGAAAGTAACTCGAACATCGTGTGGTACTCGTTACGAGTAACGAGCATCTCGAACACGCTAATACTCGAACGAGTATCAAGCTCGGACGAGTACGTTCGCTCATCTCTAATGCTATTGCTTCTGCAGAACGTCTTATTATCCCTGATATTTGACTTTATAACCTCTAAGTAAACAGTTGCTGTTTGTGAAACAATTTGACATATTGCATATTTTTGGACTTCATATGTGGAATCAGCACATTTCATTTGGGTAAAATCAGCAAAAATACTTAAGTCAACAGAATTTTTTTTCAAATGCAGACTGGTTCAGTTTAAGCACAGCCAACGATTGAACAACAAACAAGAATTTGTTCACTTTTTGTTCGCTGTTCATTGTATACAGACATAAAAATAATCTTTCGCACATCATTGCATGTGAACAACGATCGGATAGTCATTCTGTTACCATGAGGCCGGACAGGGACCACGGGTAGCAGTGGCGCGGTTCGCTGCGGCATTCTGGGATGGTGTTGCGCCCATGTTCGGGTCGGCAAGCGGTGACGTGCTCCCGTGTGTGGTCTGCTATGAGAGGCGCGCACGCTCTACTCTACCTCTATGAGTTATAGTGGCTGGCTGGGAGCTCCAGTCAGCCGGCTTGATTAGTCTCCACCCAAGGGGTGGAGACTCCTGAATATAGTCTGGCAGCTGCTGATAGCAGTTGCCAGTTATTGGTTCAGTTCCCTGTGTGTCTGACTTCGGTCCTGCTCTGCCTGTGTTCTGGGGTCTTCCTGTTGTGTTGCTTTATTCTATCGGCCTAGCCTGTTGGTACTAGTAAGCTGTCATCTGCATAGGTACAGCGGTTCTTTCCTGTCCTGCCACTAGGCAGAGTAGGGTCAGTGTTGGCGGCCTGGACCTGTCCACCTTTAGGGCTACCTCCAGGTAGGGACATTGGCATGGGTGAGGGTCAAGTAGTCCCGCGCCATGCGTACCTGTGCACCCTACTAGTACTGTAACATAATAACTGGCCACGTATGTATTTTCCTGCGGTTTTTTGAGGTGGGATTCACGGGGTGAATGGAGTCCCACAACACAACTACCAGTCAGATTTGTGACCTGGCCGGGATGGTTCAGGACCTGTCGCGGCATCTCAGCCATCATGAGCAGCGGTTGGTTGTGCCCGCGGATCCAGTACCTGAACCTAAATGCCCATTACCCAAGGTGTTCTTGGGGGACCAGAAAAAATTCTTTGTCTTCTGGGAGGCTTGTAAGTTGTTTTTTCGCTTGCGGCCTCGTTCCTCTAGGTCTGAGCCCCAACGGGTGGGGACTGTTATGTCTCTGCTCAGAGAAGGGCCTCAGTCATGGGCCTATTCTTTACTGGCTGATTCCGCTTGTCTGCAGTCGGTAGACTCTTTTTTCATTGAGCTTGGGAATATTCTTGATGAATCCGATCATACAAGTTATGCAGTCAGTAAGTTGTTGGCCCTACGCCAGGGGCGCCAGTCGGCAGAAGAATATTGTTCTAGTTTCAGGCAGTATTCAGGTAAATCTGCATGGAACGACCGTGCGCTCAAAGATTTGTTTTTGGTAAACCTGTCTGACGCAGTAAAAGATCTATTGCTGTCCCATCCATCCCATCCGAATCAGGCTATGGAATTGGCAGTTAGAGCTGATCGTAGACTCAGGTTTAGAAGGAAAGCTAAGCTAGAGTACCATCAAGAATGTGGTGCTAAGTCTCTGGCGACTCCTACAGCCTGTACCCCATAGTCAACCCCCGGAGCTGATGGTATGGAAGTGGACCGGTTGAGTCCTAAAGAACAGAGGCGGTTCTGGATTTCAAACCAACTCTGTTTCTACTGCGGCAAGGCTGGTTATTGCATCGCGTCCTGCCAGGAAAGGCGGATATGCAAGCAGCAGGGAAACTTCAGCTCCTAGGTGACTGTCAGGAGGATCATCTAGGAGGTCAGGTACTCCCTAAATTACTGGTGCCTTGTAGTGTGTCTTACAAGGCTTTTCACGGGGTGGGACAGGCTTTTATTGATTCTGGGTCGGACGCGAACCTTATCTATTTGCAGTTCGTAAGACCACTGTTATCTAGTTTTACCGTGTTTTATCGGTCCCTTTTCCATAACGCGAGTCATTAATCCTCTAGCTTATGAGTTGGATTTACCGAGTTCTTGGAGGGTGCATAGGGTGTTTCATGAATCCCTTTTGAATTTATTTATCCCTCCGGTGTAGGGGAGACATATTAACTAGTCTCCACCTATCAGCTCAGAGAAAACGAAAAATTAAAGATGCAGTCTGCAGAGAAGAAAAATGGTGAAAAATGCCATATACAAGTCATATAATGGCCAGAAATAGTGTTACTCCTCATGTGCACATGCATGACAGATTTCTTCTGAAAAGTCATCTGAAAGTGTAGGTACACTTTAAGTTTACAAGATCATTTCAAATATTTTTTTCGGAACATGATAGCTGAACAGTCAAATATCCTCCTTGGCCAAGTTTTGGTTTCTTCTATTTTGGAATTCCGTGAAGCATTTAATAATAATGTGTGTCTAATTCACAATTAGATTTTGTTTTTTGCTTTTTTTTGTTCCTTTTAAGAGCTTAATTTCTATGGTTAATTATTTATTCCAACTGTAACTTTGGAAATTATTTTATTAGACCTGTATTTCCTATTGCCCTCTGTTATTGTGTCTGTTTGCATACCAAAATTACTGATGCAAAGAGAAACTAAAAAATACCAATGATGTGTCAGTGTACTAGAATTAATTTGGATAGTGTTCTGCAATTAAATAAGATTACGCTGCCAGGGTGTCATAAAGTGTGACAGAAATAATTAGAATCAGGTAAAGTTGTAAGTCATCTGTTCCTTGTTTGCTTTATATTATAGGTGGTCTGCTAAAGGGACAGAGTTGCAAAACCAATTTTTCGAAGGATAATTTATTCAGGGGATAAATTAATCTGAAAAATCTTTCTTCATTTAGGCCTTTAGTGTATGATCACACATCTCGAAGTAAATCCACACTAGAATCAGCAGAAAAATCTGCATGACGATTTTCACCATTGAATTAACTCTTTGCATTGTAATGAATGACTTTGGCCGCCTGCAGACGGGCGGGTCGGATCCGGCGGCGTGAATTCACGCCGCGGGACCCGACCTGAGCACCTGCAGGGAGGAGCGCGTACTCACCCGCGCCCGGCGGCCCCGGCTCTTTCATGCGCAGGCCGGAGCCGGCGGCCGGGTGAGTGACATTTCTGTGCGAGGCTCTGTGAGCCCCGCACAGAAATAGGACATGCTGCGGTTTGTTTGCCGCGTGACATTTCGCGCGGCCAAACCGCGGCCGTCTGCATAGGAGTGCGTATTGTAATGCCCTCCTATGCAGGCTTTCAGTGGCGGAAATCCCACAGATAATCCCGCCGCAGGATTTCCGCCCGTGTGCAGGCGGCCTTTCACAGTGAAAATCAACAGCATTTCTGTAACACATACGGTGTACTGTACACTGCTACAGAATTGCAGCTTGCAGTGCAGCATTTCTGTAACACATACGGTGTACTGTACATTGCTAGAGAATTGCAGCTTGCAGTGTGCAGCCGAAATTCTGAAACTACTCTGTTATGTTAACTCACCCTGACGGGTCTTTCACACAGCATGGAATTGGTCCGTTTGGGCATTTCTGCACCAGTGTTATCCCTGCGGGGCTTGAACTCCACATTTGTTAAAATCCATGTGTCCAAGACCGAAAGATTAAATTCCACAGTGGAAAATGCTTTCTGCTGTGTAATTAAGGACGTCTTGCAGAATTGTTGTTGGAGGTTTCTAACATATAGGATGAAGTCTGCAAGTAAAGTCTGTGAAAAATAAAATGCAAGAAATTCTGCAAAACATTCCAAAGAACGAATTCTTAAGTTGAAAACGCAACCCAATCTGCACTATGTGACAAAATCTGTAATTGTGCTGTGTCCTGCAGACTAAGGCCTTAGTCAGACGGGCGTTTTTAGCCACGATTTGCGCATGCGCATGCGTCCGGCGATTTTATAAAACCATTGCTTTGCAATGGTATCGGACACATGAGCGCTTTTTATGCGCTCGTCCGATAAATTATAGAACAAAAAATCGCAGATCGCACCTATCTGCGATCTGCGATTCCTGTTCTCTTCTGTATATGCTCTCAATGGGGCCGGCGGCTGCAGCGCCGACCCCATTGAGAACATATAGAAGACAAATCATTCTTCTCTGCCACAGCTGTAACAGCTGTGGAAGAGAAGAACGATGTTTGCCCATTGAATTCAATGGAGCGGCAATACAGCCGCTCCATTGAAAGCAATGGGCTGCCGGCGTGCGCAGGGTGAATTGTCGGGAAGGGGTTAAATATATAAGCCCTTCCCTGCAATTCATCCTAAAATGTGTTAAAATAAAAAAAAATTGTATACTCACCTTTCCGCTGCAGCCGGAGTCCAGCCGCGGCCGCTGTCAGTTCTCCTGAACTGCTTCTCGGCACTATTCAGCCGGCGGGGCTTTAAAATCCCCGCCTGCTGAATGATCTGCCTCTGATTGGTCACAGCCCTGACCAATCAGAGGCCGGTTTCACTCACACACCCATTCATGAATTCATGAATGGGTGAGTGACTGCTGCCTCTCAGCGCTGAGCCAATCAGGGGCAGGTCTGACTCACATCCATTCATGAATGGGTGTGAGTGAGGCATGCCTCTGATTGGCTCAGCGCTGAGCCAATCAGGGGGCAGGTCTGACTCACACCCCCTTCACATCCACTGCAGGACGGCCGCACGGAGCTCGTGAGTATACAATGTTTAAAAATCCCTGCCTGCTGAAAGGGCTGCGACTCATTGGCTGAGCGCTCAGTCGATCAGACACAGCCATTTTAGCAGGAAGGGATTTTAAATCACAGCCTGCTAAAAGACCTTTATTACAGTGAAAGGATCCAAGCTGTGGCAGGGGATTCCTTACTCCCCACGGGGAGTCCCCTTATTACTGAACACAGTGCAGGGATTATTGACACACACCACGGACCTATGGTGCATGCATGTCTTATGTTTTGCAGGTACGTGTGTTTGCATGCCTGTGAAATACGGACATGTGAACACACCATAGGGAACCAATGGTTCTAATAGACATCTATATATATAAAGCTGAAAGCCCTCACTGACTCACTCACTGACTCACTGATTGATTGACTGACTGACAGACTCGCCAAAAGTCCTCCAACTTCCCGATGTCGTAGAAACATGAATTTTGGCACGAGCATAGATTATCTCCAAAATAGGAAAAGTAATTGGGTCCCAACTCAATTATTCAATTCTAGCGCAAAAGAATTGGCGTCAAAATTTAACGTACAGAATCTAAATCTGTCACTTCCCAATGTCACAGCAACTCGAAATTTGGCACGGGCATTGAATATGTCATAAATAGGAAAAGCTAATGGGTCCCAACTCCATTATTCAATTCTATGCGCAAAAGAATTAGCGTCCAAATTTTACGTACGGAATGTATTTTTCTCACTTTACAGTGTCATAGAAACGTGAAATTTGGCAGGAGCATTAATTATGTCATAAATAGGAAACGCTAATGAGTCCCAACTCGATTATTCAATTCTATGCGCAAAAGTATTAGCGTCCAAATTTTACGTGCGGAATGTAATTTTTTCACTTTCTGGTGTCATAGAAACAGGAAATTTGGCACGAGCATTGATTATGCCATAAATAGGAAAAGCTAATGGGTCCCAACTCCATTATTCAATTCTATGCGCAAAAGAATTAGCGTCCAAATTTTACGTACGGAATCTAATTTTCTCACTTTCCGGTGTCATAGAAACCTGAAATTTGGCACGAGCATTGATTATAGCTAATGGGTTCCAACTCGATTATTCAATTCTAGCGCAAAAGAATTGGCGTCAAAATTTTACGTGCGGAATGTAATTTCTTCACTTTCCGGTGTCATAGAAACAGGAAATTCAGCACGAGCATTGATTATGTCATAAATAGGAAAAGCTAATGGGTCCCAACTCCATTATTCAATTCTATGCGCAAAAGAATTAGCGTCCAAATTTCACGTACGGAATGTATTTTTCTCACTTTACGGTGTCATAGAAACGTGAAATTTGGCAGGAGCATTGATTATGTCATAAATAGGAAACGCTAATGGGTCCCAACTCGATTATTCAATTCTATGCGCAAACGTATTAGAGTCCAAATTTTACGTGCGGAATGTAATTTCTTCACTTTCCAGTGTCATAGAAACAGGAAATTTGGCACGAGCATTGATTATGCCATAAATAGGAAAAGCTAATTGGTCCCAACTCCATTATTCAATTCTATGCGCAAAAGAATTAGCGTTCAAATTTTACGTACGGAATCTAATTTCCTCACTTTCCGGTGTCATAGAAACTTGAAATTTGGCACGAGCACTGATTATAGCTATTGGGTTCCAACTCGATTATTCAATTCTAGCGCAAAAGAATTGGCGTCGAAATTTTACGTGCGGAATGTAATTTTTTCACTTTCCGGTGTCATAGAAATGGGAAATTTGGCAGGAGCATTGATTATGTCATAAATAGGAAAAGCTAATGGGTCCCAACTCCATTATTCAATTCTATGCGCAAAAGAATTAGCGTCCAAATTTTACGTGCGGAATGTAATTTTTTCACTTTCTGGTGTCATAGAAACAGGAAATTTGGCACGAGCATTGATTATGCCATAAATAGGAAAAGCTAATGGGTCCCAACTCCATTATTCAATTCTATGCGCAAAAGAATTAGCGTCCAAATTTTACGTACGGAATCTAATTTTCTCACTTTCCGGTGTCATAGAAACCTGAAATTTGGCACGAGCATTGATTATAGCTAATGGGTTCCAACTCGATTATTCAATTCTAGCGCAAAAGAATTGGCGTCAAAATTTTACGTGCGGAATGTAATTTCTTCACTTTCCGGTGTCATAGAAACAGGAAATTCAGCACGAGCATTGATTATGTCATAAATAGGAAAAGCTAATGGGTCCCAACTCCATTATTCAATTCTATGCGCAAAAGAATTAGCGTCCAAATTTCACGTACGGAATGTATTTTTCTCACTTTACGGTGTCATAGAAATGTGAAATTTGGCAGGAGCATTGATTATGTCATAAATAGGAAACGCTAATGGGTCCCAACTCGATTATTCAATTCTATGCGCAAACGTATTAGAGTCCAAATTTTACGTGCGGAATGTAATTTCTTCACTTTCCAGTGTCATAGAAACAGGAAATTTGGCACGAGCATTGATTATGCCATAAATAGGAAAAGCTAATTGGTCCCAACTCCATTATTCAATTCTATGCGCAAAAGAATTAGCGTTCAAATTTTACGTACGGAATCTAATTTTCTCACTTTCCGGTGTCATAGAAACTTGAAATTTGGCACGAGCACTGATTATAGCTATTGGGTTCCAACTCGATTATTCAATTCTAGCGCAAAAGAATTGGCGTCGAAATTTTACGTGCGGAATGTAATTTTTTCACTTTCCGGTGTCATAGAAATGGGAAATTTGGCAGGAGCATTGATTATGTCATAAATAGGAAAAGCTAATGGGTCCCAACTCCATTATTCAATTCTATGCGCAAAAGAATTAGCGTCCAAATTTTACGTACGGAATGTAATTTTCTCACTTTCCGGTGTCATAGAAACCTGAAATTTGGCACGAGCATTGATTATAGCTAATGGGTTCCAACTCGATTATTCAATTCTAGCGCAAAAGAATTGGCGTCAAAAGTTTACGTGCGGAATGTAATTTTTTCACTTTCCGGTGTCATAGAAACGGGAAATTTGGCACAAGCATCGCTGATGTCATAAATAGGAAAAGCTAATGGGTCCCAACTCGATTATTCAATTCAATGCGCAAAAGAATTAGCGTCCAAATTTTACGTACGGAATCTAATTTTCTCACTTTCCGGTGTCATAGAAACGGGAAATTTGGCACGAGCATTGATTACGTCATAAATAGGAAAAGTTCATAGGTCCCAACTCGATTATTCAATTGTAGCGCAAAAGAATTGGTGTCGAAATTTTACATGCGGAATGTAATTTTTTCACTTTCCAGTGTCATAGAAACAGGAAATTTGGCACAAGCATTGATTATGTCATAAATAGGAAAAGCTAATGGGTCCCAACTCCATTATTCAATTCTATGCGCAAAAGAATTAGCGTCCAAATTTTACGTACGGAATCTAAATCTCTCACTTCCCAATGTCATAGAAACATGAAATTTGGCACGAGCATTGATTGTGTCATAAATATGAAAAAGTAATGGGTCCCAACTCGATTATTCAATTCTATGCGCAAAAGAATTAGCGTCCAAATTTTACATACGGAATCTAATTTTCTCACTTTCCGGTGTCATAGAAACGTGAAATTTGGCAAGAGCATTGATTATGTCATAAATAGGAAAAGTTCATAGGTCCCAACTCGATTATTCAATTCTAGCGCAAAAAAATTGGTGTCGAAATTTTACGTGCGGAATGTAATTTTTTCACTTTCCAGTGTCATAGAAACAGGAAATTTGGCACAAGCATTGATTATGTCATAAATAGGAAAAGCTAATTGGTCCCAACTCCATTATTCAATTCTATGCGCCAAAGAATTAGCGTCCAAATTTTACGTACGGAATGTAATTTTCTCACTTTCCGGTGTCATAGAAACCTGAAATTTGGCACGAGCATTGATTATAGCTAATGGGTTTCAACTCGATTATTCAATTCTAGCGCAAAAGAATTGGCGTCGAAATTTTACGTGCGGAATGTAATTTATTCACTTTCCGGTGTCATAGAAACAGGAAATTCAGCACGAGCATTGATTATGTCATAAATAGGAAAAGCTAATGGGTCCCAACTCCATTATTCAATTCTATGCGCAAAGGAATTAGCGTCCAAATTTTACGTGCGGAATGTATTTTTCTCACTTTACGGTGTCATAGAAACGTGAAATTTGGCACGGGCATTGATTATGTCATAAATAGGAAACGCTAATGAGTCCCAACTCGATTATTCAATTCTATGCGCAAACGTATTAGCGTCCAAATTTTACGTGCGGAATGTATTTTTCTCACTTTACGGTGTCATAGAAACGGGAAATTTGGCAGGAGCATTGATTATGTCATAAATAGGAAAAGCTAATGGGTCCCAACTCCATTATTCAATTCTATGCGCAAAAGAATTAGCGTCCAAATTTTACGTATGGAATGTATTTTTCTCACTTTCCGGTGTCATAGAAACCTAAAATTTGGCACGAGCATTGATTATAGCTAATGGGTTCCAACTCGATTATTCAATTCTACCGCAAAAGAATTGGCGTCGAAATTTTCTGTGCGGAATGTTATTTTTTCACTTTCCGGTGTCATAGAAACGGGAAATTTGGCACAAGCATCGCTGATGTCATAAATAGGAAAAGCTAATGGGTCCCAACTCGATTATTCAATTCTATGCGCAAAAGAATTAGCGTCCAAATTTTACGTACGGAATCTAATTTTCTCACTTTCCGGTGTCATAGAAATGGGAAATTTGGCACGAGCATTGATTATGTCATAAATAGGAAAAGTTCATAGGTCCCAACTCGATTATTCAATTGTAGCGCAAAAGAATTGGTGTCGAAATTTTACATGCGGAATGTAATTTTTTCACTTTCCAGTGTCATAGAAACAGGAAATTTGGCACGAGCATTGAATATGTCATAAATAGGAAAAGCTAATGGGTCCCTACTCCATTATTCAATTCTATGCGCAAAAGAATTAGCGTCCAAATTTTACGTGCGGAAGGTAATTTTCTCACTTTCCGGTGTCATAGAAACGGGAAATTTGGCACGAGCATTGATTGTCATAAATAGGAAAAGCTAATGGGTCCCAACTCCATCATTGAATTCTATGCGCAAAAGAATTAGCGTCGAAATTTTACGTGCGGAATGTAATTTTCTCACTTTCCGGTGTCATAGAAACGGGAAGTTTGGCACGAGCATTGATTATGTCATAAATAGGAAAAGCTGATGGGTCCCAACTCCATTATTCAATTCTATGCGCAAAAGAATTAGCGTCCAAATTTTACGTGCGGAAGGTAATTTTCTCACTTTCCGGTGTCATAGAAACGGGAAATTTGGCACGAGCATTGATTATGTCATAAATAGGAAAAGCTAATGGGTCCCAACTTCATTATTCAGTTCTATGTGCAAAAGAATTAGCGTCCAAATTTTACGTACATAATCTAAATCTCTCACTTCCCGGTGTCATAGAAACATGAAATTTGGCACAAGCATTGATTGTGTCCTAAGTATGAAAAGTTAATGGGTCCCAACTCGATTATTCAATTCTAAGCGCAAAAGAATTAGTGTCCAAATTTTATGTACGTAATCTAATTCTCTCACTTCCTGATGTCATTTTATTTAAAGGAAACGTCGCATGGTTGCCTCCACATGAGGTTTTCTGGGTAACGCAGAGAACTATGCAAAATGGTGAACATATGTTTTTCCTCAGTATCTCTAAAGTAACCACGACTTCATAAGATTTTCCGTGTGAACACCAGATAAACACCAGTACCAAATTACCTCGGGCGAAGCCGGGTATATCAGCTAGTGTTGTTATATGTGCACGTATGTACGCACAAAAGCACGCTCATATGACTGCACCCTAATTCCGTTTTATGTAAAAGCACCCTTAAAAGTGCATCCTTTCAAACAGTGCAATAGCTGTTCACTAGCTGTGTGTACTACTGCAGCTCAGTTTCATTTAATTCCATGGAGCTGAGCTGCAGTAGTAGAAACAATCTATAAACTATGAAAATTACTACTATTTCTTGCCAGTTAGAATGCAGAGTAGCAAATCAATAACTCAGTCTGTAGATGATGTTGATCGACTGAGTTGACTGACTAGTTATTGAGAAATTGAATCATGATGGTGGTAAGCTTCATAATATATTCCCAAAGCAAATAAGGCAAGGAAGTGTGGTGGCATCAGATGTTGTGTGCCTGATTTGAGTGCAACTTACATGTCTGACTTGTTGATATTTAGTCATCCAACTATAGAATGAAATTGTGTGTACAGTGCATTTGCTTTATACATAACTTCTCTGCAATCCTATCAGCTTCAGCTACAAAAAATATAAGAATACTTGAAATAAAGGACACTCTTTTGGCATACATTAGGTTAATGAGGGTCTATGGAGACCTTAAATGGTGCTTTCCTGTTGCATACTATTGATGGTCAATCTTCAGGATAGGCCACCAATAGTAGATCGACAGGGATTATCATTTGGGACTCTCACCGATCAGCTATTTGTGTTTCTTGTGCATTTATATACTGAGCTCATTTTTGCAAAAAGCAGACAGCTACGTTCTCACTGCAGTGGGCAGGCTTGGTATTGCAGGCCAGGTTCCTGTTGAAATGAATGGGAACTTTGCTTGTTATACCAAGCCTGGCTTCTGCAGTGAGAACAGAGCTGTCTGCTTAATGCAAAAATCAGCTCAGTACACAAACACATTGGCCAGATGAACTAGTGACTGGCAGGGGTCCGAGCGACAGACTCTCTCCCATCTACTATTGATGGCCTATCCTAAGGATATACCATCAACAGTTTACAACAGGACAGCCCCATAATGTTTATGCAATGTGAACACACCATTAGCCTAGGTGCACATTATTGTTAAAAAACTTGTCCATGTTGTGACCGCAAAAATTGATGTTTTTTCATCCTTGTCCAGTTCCGTGTGCCATCTGCATATGCGGTCAGTGTGTCCATTTTTTACTTCAGTTGGTCATGTGTTTTTCAGGCCCAATTTTTTTTCTGCATCTTTCAAGAAAAATATCCTGCACATGGACTGTGTATGGAACTGCACACAGATGACATCTGAAAAACATAGTATGTAAGGCCAAAAAAGACACATGTCCTTCCAGTTCAGCCTATTGTCCTGCAATGTTGATCTGGAAAAGGTAAAGAACCTCAATCAGGTAAAAGCCAATTTTCCTCATTAAACTGAAAAAAATCCTACCATACTCCAAATCTGGCAGTCAGAATTATTCCCTAATTCAACACCCTTCTGAAGTAATCAATGACTATTCATAATCATGCATAGTGCTCAGCTATTTCTGCCTACCCCATTGAAATGAATATAGTGTCACAACTCCATTCATTTCATTGGGACAGACAGATAGCTGAGCTAAGCACAGCACTCGGATATCTTCCTCTGCCATTGAGACGAATTGAACCACTGCTGCGTATGTGTGACCAGAGATTCTATTACCCACTATACTACAGAAATAGGACAATGTATCTTGAACTGTGAAATACTGGGGGCATGGGTCCCCTATTCTCAGAATCAATGGGGATCTCCATGGTTAGACTCCCACTGTTCTATCAGTTTTAACTAGAGATGAGCGAGCACCAAAATGCTCGGGTGCTCGTTACTCGAGTCGAACTTTCAGTGATGCTCGAGAGTTCGTTTCGAGTAACGAACCCCATTGAAGTCAATGGGTGACTCGAGCATTTTTGTATATCGCTGATGCTCGCTAAGGTTTTCATTTGTGAAAATCTGCAAAACACAAGAAAGTGATGGAAACGACACAGAAACGAATAGGGCAGGCGAGGAGCTACATTTTGGGCTGCATCTCAAGTTCCCAGGTCCCACTATTAAGCCACAATAGCGGCAAGAGTGAGACCCCCCCCCCCCCCACTGTCAGCGTAAAGATCGTTCTCCTCTGCCACAGCTGTAACAGCTGTGGCAGAGAAGAACGATGTTAGCCCATTGAATTCAATGGAGCCGGCAATACAGCCGGCTCTATTGAAAGCAATGAGTTGCCGGCGTACGCGGGATGAATTGTCGGGAAGGGCTTAAATATATAAGCCCTTCCCTACAATTCATCCAGAAATGTGTAAAAATAAAAAATATATATATACTTACCTGGTCCCGGCAGAACGATGTTAGCCCATTGAATTCAATGGAGCCGGCAATACAGCCGACTCCATTGAAAGCAATGGGCTGCCGGCGATCGCGGGATGAATTGTCGGGAATGGGTGTGAGTGAGGGATGCCTCTGATTGGTCAGGCTGTGACCAATCAGAGGCATCTCATTCAGCAGGCGGGGATTTTAAATCCCCGGCTGCTGAATACTACTCACAGCTGTTCAGAGCAGTTCAAGAGAACTGCAGCCTGCCGCGCTGAACTCCGTCTGCCGGGACCAGGTAAGTATATATATATTTTTTATTTTTACACATTTCTGGATGAATTGCAGGGAAGGGCTTATATATTTAACCTCTTCCCGACAATTCATCCCACGATCGCCGGCAGCCCATTGCTTTCAATGGAGTCGGCTGTATTGCCGGCTCCATTGAATTCAATGGGCTAACATCGTTCTGCCGGGACCAGGTGAGTATATATATATTTTTTATTTTTACACATTTCTAGATGAATTGCAGGGAAGGGCTTATATATTTAAGCTCTTCCCGACAATTCATCCCGCGTACGCCAGCAGCCCATTGCTTTCAATAGAGTCGGCTGTATTGCCGGCTCCATTGAATTCAATGGTCAGTGCTCGTTTAATCGAGACGAGTACCGCGTGGTGCTCGTCCCGAGTAACGAGCAACTCGAGCACCCTAATACTCGAACGAGCATCAAGCTCGGACGAGTATGCTCGCTCATCTCTAGTTTTAACCCATCTAGTTGATGGGTGAAAATTGAAAAAAATGTCGCATTGCTGGAATACCTCTTTAAAGGTAATTCTGGTAATGATGTCTTACATCTCAAAATGATGTAACAGAGGCATCAATTTTGTAAATGTTGACCCTACTGCTCAATGCATGTAGCTGTATCTTATGAAGAGGAAGCTTTCTCAGCAGGGCTCCTTTTTCTTGCTTCAAGCAACTCTTATAATGATGAGCGGTGATACACAGAGCACTCGGAGATAGGTAGCAAAAATAGAATATTTCTGTATGATAGAAAGAGCATCTGTGAAAAACGGAAGGAATTGTTTAGCGAGAAAATCTCTTCTCCTAGAGAAGTACATAAGCCATAATACAGAAAAAATACTTATTTAACATATTAATCAGAAGTAAACTGGTATAATAGATTTATCATTAGTGATGTCAGAGTTGTACCTAAGCTATCTTTCACCTCGGCCAATGATTCAGTTTGTTGCACTACATCTAAAGACACATTACAAGGCAGAATGGGTTCTTGTTGGCCCCATTGACACCAGAAGGAAATTCCCCACCATCCTTTTTGTAGTTATATCTGTGATGATATGATTGTGAGATGAATAAAGGGTGCTACACTAACAAATACAGTCATCAACAAAAAGGACGTGAAAAATGCTGTGCAACCAAAATTCAATCCCTTCTAGTATTTAGGTTCTCTAAGACAGTCAGTGTTCTTGCTGGGTCTATACAACTGCTTGTAAAGCAAAAATTCTCTGAAACATAAAGTTGGTGCATCAGGTTAAAACAGCTGACCTATAACTGTAAGGCATTCAGAATTTGATGAGGATTCTGCTAAAATTCTGTATCCAATGCAAGTGAATAGGACATTTCATACTTTACTCTCATGCAAAGTTAAAATAATGATTGCGCTGTGGATTTCAAAATGTGCAGCATGCTCATTATTATATAGTGTCTGTAAGGAATAACCACAAATTAATCCCATTAAATAATACTGGGACTGATCCTCGTACAGATTCACTGGCAAATGTGCAACACATATCCGCCTCGGTTTTCTGCTGTGTTTTTTTTAAATACATGCCAGATTTGGATGAAAAAAATCAGACACATGGGATTTATCCGAAAAACATAGCAAACCACCTGGATTATGTTTTTAATGGGAAAATGTAACTAAGTGTTACCATACAGCGCGGCACGGGGTCCCGCGGTCGGCGCGCGTCGCTCCGGCGTCGGCTCCAGCAGCCTGGAGCCCTGTGTCGAGGTTATCCCAGCAGCTTGGGACGGCTGGTGGGCGGCGGCATGGGCGTGTCCACCCGTAGGGTGCCGCCCGCACTCCTCCGTTCTTCTTATACAGCAGTGGGTGGAGTTGCCTCCTCCCACTCTCCGCCCGGGGGCGGAACCTTGTGGTTAAGAGACTGGCAGTGATGTGAGCTCACTGCCAGTTATTGGTTCTGCTTTCATCTAGTCAGTCTGTCTGCAGTTTACCTCAGCCAGTCCCTAGTTGTCTGTCAGCCCTGCTATCCTTTCTCAGCCTGTTTCTGTTGGTCCTGTGAGCCCCTAGTCTGGTCTGTCCCAGTCAGCACTAGTTGCTATTCAGGTCCTGTCTATCTGCCTGTGAGCTCCATCTCCAGCCCTGCTTGTACTTGTAAGTTTTGTTGGTTTGTTACACCTGCCTCTTCTGTCGGCACTCTGTCCCCTGTTAGTAGTTCCATCTAGGCAGTCGCCAGGTCCCTAGCCAGTGCAGGGACTGCCGCCCAGTTGTCCGCCTGGGGTTAGCCAGGGCCGAGGCAAGTAGGCAGGGACAGTGGGGTGCAGGAGATCAGGGCACCCCAACTGGCGCTCAGGGGGCAGAGTGCCGTAACATAATAACTGGCCCTTAAAATACCTTTTTTTTCATGGCGGCGATCAGCGCCCTTGCAAACCAGCTGCAAGACCTGGTGCCGGTGATCCGGGATTTGTCAGCTCGCATGGTGGCCCAGGAGCAGTGGGCGTTGTCGCAGGGGCAGAACGCCTTTACCAGTCCCGAACCCAAGTGCCCTCTCCCCGAGGTGTTCTCTGGGGAGAGGAACAAGTTTTTCGTTTTTCAACAGGCGTGTCGCCTGTTTTTTCGGATGCGTCCCCGTTCTTCGGGCTCAGAGGCCCAGAGGGTCGGGCTTATAATGTCCCTGCTGCGGGGCTCTGCCCAGACTTGGGCCTTTTCTATTCCCGAGGGTTCCCCCTCCCTGCAGTCGGTGGACTCCTTTTTTCAGGAACTCGGGGGCATCTTCGATGAGCCGGACCGAGTGGGGTTGGCGGTTTCACGGTTGCTGGCGCTGCATCAGGGGTCGCTTTGTGTGGAGGATTATTGCTCCAGTTTCAGACGCTATGCGGGCGACACTGCATGGAACGAGAGTGCCCTGAAGGACGTTTTTCTGCAGGGTCTCTCGGACGCGGTCAAAGAGCTGTTGATCTCCCATCCCATTCCCGGGTCCTTAAAGGAGGCCATGGAGCTAGCGGTGAAGGCAGATAGGAGGCTCAGGGCTGGGAAGCAGGACAGGCAGACCAGTAGAGTCAGGGAGGTCGTTTGTCCGGTTCCTTCCTCTTCCGTACCAGTCTCTGTTCCCGAACCTATGGAACTGGACCCGCTGGACCCCAAGGAGCGACGCCGAGTTCGGTTATTGCATCATCTCTGCCTCTACTGCGGGAAAGCTGGACATCGGGTGATAACCTGCCCCCTGAGGCCTCAGCGCCCACAGTCCGAATCGGCAGAAAGACTCCCAGTCCTAGGCGATTGCAGGGAGGGTCGCCTAGGACCACAGGTACGTCCTAGACTTCTAATACCCTGCCAGGTTAGATTCCGGAACTTCTCCCGCCTAGGGCAGGCATTTATTGATTCCGGAGCAGCCGCTAACCTGGTAAGCATGCGTCTCGTTGAGCCCCTGAGGGCGGAATTTTTGGCGCTGAAGACGCCAATTCGTTTTGCTAGCATTGATGCTACTCCTCTGGCTTCGGGCTTGGTACGATGGAGGACCCCAGTGTTACAACTCACTGTGGGGGGTCGCCATTCGGAAGGTCTATCATTCCTGGTAATGGAGAAAATGTCGGTAGACATGGTACTAGGGATGCCGTGGCTGGCGTTGCATAACCCCCAATTCGATTGGGCCACTGGGGAGCTAACCCAGTGGGGCCCGTTCTGCCATAGCCATTGCGCTTCCCATCCTCCCTGCTCAGTCGAGACCGCACTCAGTCCCCGAGGTCCCACTTACCTTCACACCCCGTCCGCCTGCCCTGCTGCTGATGTCGCCACCGATGCCCTGCAGGGGGGACGGAAGAAAGGGGTGGGGTCTCGTATGCAGTTGCGTTGTGAGGAGAGTCTGTCGGTGTTTGAGCCATACAGGGCGGGACAGAAGGGGTACCGGTCCTCTGGAAATCGCAAAAGGAGGGGTCGCAGGGGGTTCCATAAGTCTGTGTCGAAACCTGTTGTCCCTTCGGTGATGCCCACCTCCGGTCCCCCGCCGCCCACCCCGGTCCGTGATGAAGTTGAATACGAGGCCCAGGAGATCCTGGATTCTCGCCGGGCTACAGGAACCTTACAATATTTGGGGGCCCGGAAGAGTTTTTTGGAGTATGATAGCTCAGATGACAGTGATTTTAAAGTTGGAGATGCCTCAGATTTTGAAGGCAGCGTCATTGGTAGCGAGGATGGGTCAAAAGACAGTGGTGAATGGTTGGACATTGACTCGGAAGACGACCTGAAACATGACGATATGTCAACGGTTGGCCCTGAAGGAAATGGGGCAGCCACAGACTACCGAAGTCATGGACCTGAGGATCAGCCCATGGTGACCGCCCAGGAGGGTCACATTCTCGGGTTGGTACAGCGTTTTCGCAGCCGCCTCCTGGATAAGCCTGGTCGAGTTTCCGGGGGCCCGGAGGTCCCCCGTCAGAGGGGGGGTAATGTTACCATACAGCGCGGCACGGGGTCCCGCGGTCGGCGCGCGTCGCTCCGGCGTCGGCTCCAGCAGCCTGGAGCCCTGTGTCGAGGTTATCCCAGCAGCTTGGGACGGCTGGTGGGCGGCGGCATGGGCGTGTCCACCCGTAGGGTGCCGCCCGCACTCCTCCGTTCTTCTTATACAGCAGTGGGTGGAGTTGCCTCCTCCCACTCTCCGCCCGGGGGCGGAACCTTGTGGTTAAGAGACTGGCAGTGATGTGAGCTCACTGCCAGTTATTGGTTCTGCTTTCATCTAGTCAGTCTGTCTGCAGTTTACCTCAGCCAGTCCCTAGTTGTCTGTCAGCCCTGCTATCCTTTCTCAGCCTGTTTCTGTTGGTCCTGTGAGCCCCTAGTCTGGTCTGTCCCAGTCAGCACTAGTTGCTATTCAGGTCCTGTCTATCTGCCTGTGAGCTCCATCTCCAGCCCTGCTTGTACTTGTAAGTTTTGTTGGTTTGTTACACCTGCCTCTTCTGTCGGCACTCTGTCCCCTGTTAGTAGTTCCATCTAGGCAGTCGCCAGGTCCCTAGCCAGTGCAGGGACTGCCGCCCAGTTGTCCGCCTGGGGTTAGCCAGGGCCGAGGCAAGTAGGCAGGGACAGTGGGGTGCAGGAGATCAGGGCACCCCAACTGGCGCTCAGGGGGCAGAGTGCCGTAACACTAAGAAGTTGAGACATCAATTATTTGTATCTTTTTTTATTATAGGGCTATTCCCATTGTACAAATTGTTAACATTTTGTAAGATATATCATCAGTTTACAGTAAGTGGGGGTCTGACATCTAGGACCCCAATGGAGTATGAAGGTTTACCTCCATTGGGATGATGTTGAATTTAACAAAGTGTGCATAAAAAGTTTATTATTCTGCTTCAATAATATTTTTTCAGTAAGCTGCGGTGGTGTTCTAATGGGGCAATGTCGTTAGAGATGATGGGAGCACCAAAATGCTAGGGCAGTGTGAATATACAAGGGTGCAAGAGAGTTGCATGTTATTTGTCACTGGGGATTGAGATAATTAGGGGATTCTGCACCTGCCCTCATTGTTGGGGTGTAGTGTGACATGTTGTGGAGGTTTGCTGTGAGTTTTTGGAGAGAGTAGCATAGTGGAGTGCAGTAGTCTGAAACTGGCCTTCAGCCACTAGACCTGAGATAGATACCCACACAGTTGTGTTATACTGCTGAAAGCCACTTGCAATGGCCAAGATCAGAATTCCAATCCCATCCATTTATCCCATTAGATGCTGTTAACCATTTAGATCTAGGCATTTAGACTGGATGGATGCCCTTCATGGCCTCACCAGCTCTCTGCAGCAGGATCCATCATCAGTAAATCTCTTACTATCCCTAAAAACTTCGAGCAACTCTTCAATTCTGGACAAACAAAGATGGTTGCACCACTTCTCTGGCTACCTAATGCTAACTGTGTATTAGAATGTATTGGCAGTCTAAGACACTACATGCTGCTCTGACTGACCAGTGTTACTCTTGTACAACAAAATCCCACATACCTTGGATGCCTAGGGACACAAAGGAAGTCATGCCGATCATGCAGCACAAAGGTTAAACTTGCTTTTTCCCAAGACACCTACTCCAAGTACCGGTATGTACTAAAGGTTTCAAACAGGGGTACCGCAAACAATTTAGCCACCACACCATTCCTTTCTGCTCTAGAGGAGAGGAACAGAAAGAATAAACACAAAGAAAAGGTTAAAAACAACAACCAGGGGGCATGGCCTAGCCTGCTAAGAGAAAAGACGCAGCTGCAAGGAACTCTAGGGCTAGGAGTGATTTACTGCACTTTCCTGGTGTCCTGGAGGGTCAACTGGACCAGTGAACCCCAGCTCACGTCTCCCCTGACCAGGAGAAGAAGTTTGAGACCCTCTGCACTGCAAAAGATGCCAGATAGAGATTGCGACCTACCTGGAGCGGTGCATTCCCGGGCTGGAGTTCTGGACGTGCACGCCCGGCAGTGAAGGTGATGGCATGCTGCATTCAGCTCCCAAGGAAGTCGGTACAGAGCCTCCGGTGAGAGCCAGGAGTGAAGGGGTTGCTGCCGCTAGGTGAGGCACCGATGCCAAGGAGGAAGTGAACAGGTCTTAGAAGCGCCAGCCGGCACCTGAAATTCGGAGGCCATGAAGAGCGGTGGACCTGGCCACAACCACATCAGCTGGAGGCAGAAGCACTCCTGATCCCAGTCAGAAGAGATTGTGGGAGTGCAATTGGGGGAACCCGCAGAGAGGAGAAAGTGAGAGCTCAGGCCTGGCAGTACCCAGCATAGACGTCCCCGGTGACCCAGGCAGGAAGTAGAGGGGCCATCTTCTGTGTCTGGATGGCAGCCAGAAGTGAGCCTACATGCACAACACTGCTGGATATTAAGGACTTTTGCTGCAGATCCCGAGGCTCTCTTCACTGAGCCTTCACAGCTGTTGAGAGGTGAGGAAATAAAACCTGGGAAGGGAAAGAAGTGAGAGGAAAGGAAGGAAAATCAGAAATACACTGTGACAGTGCCCCAGCATATAGGGGTGAAGCTTCCTCCCTCCCCCCAACCCACTCTCTGCTCTGCTCATCATTTGCCAATTAAAATTGAAGATGTGGGCCAGAGAGTGAGAACATCTGCAGACTTTCTGCTTCTCAACCTGCACAGACATCCATTTACTCCTGTCCACTGGCTTCTGGCCTGTTCTCTGCTGACACCAAGTGGTGATGTGGTGCCACTGGCATTGCTACACTATGAATATGCCTCAGCAGCTATGCATTAAGTACCTGTGAATTCCCCCTGCGGTATATTATAAGCACAAGCCTGCAGACATCTCCTACTGTATCCTTCCTGTGTAATGACACCCACTAAACAAGCTAAACTTGTGAACAAGCTGCAACAATATGCCCAGCCCAGTAGCCCAATAGACTCCCGATCTAACGAACCCTGTAGCCCACAAGGCGCATCCTCTAAGGAGACCGCGTCGGTTTTACCTCCTGCATCCAGCCGAACCATTGCCGATGTTCTCAAAGCAATCACGGAGTTGTGCTCTGCTCTCACAGAAAGAATCATCATCCTATAGTTGAACTTAAAGGGGTTGTCCTGCAGATAAAGTAAATTTTTTTTTCTGCAGAGACGACCTGCAAATCAAAGCGCTTAATAGATACATTAAAAGCTATTTAAATAGCTCTTTCCCCTTACCTGCAGCTGCTTTCCTTTACTTTGTAGAAATTATTTTCAAAGATGGCGCCGTGAGTCTTCTCCCATGGTGCACCACTGTATATGCTCCGACGTGCACACTCCCGATGACGTCGGTGCCTCTCGTACAGCAGCAGCGGCAGGCAGACACTCAGTCCGCTGGTATCTGAAACCAGGAAGTGAGTGTACTGCGCATGCGCCGACCGGCGGCGTTCGTCCCCTGCAAGGCTTCCCGGCTGAGGAAACTACTGCGCACGCGCGGATGAGAAGAGGCTCGTTCCCGCGTCGACAAGAGCTGCTGCCGGCCCAACAAGAAGAAAAGAAGAGTTCTTGTCGTAACCAGGGACAACTGAGGAGCAACACGGGAGGGTGGGGGGCACCAGGGGGGGGGGGGCACCCCTACAGGTAAGTCAATAACTTCTGTTTGCATCATTTTCCATGCACAATGTATATTATAAAGTGCATGGAAAGGGGCAAACAGAAGTAATGACATTTAATGTTAATGGCCGGACAACCCCTTTAAGTCTAATGAGAGCAGACGTTCAAATGTTGCGGGAACGCACAACCAAGATTTAGACCATGTCTCCAACCTGGAGGACACCGCTACACCACTCTCGGACCGGATGTAGACACTTAGCTGCAGTTTCACAGCGCAGCAAATGTGATATTGTCTCTATTCTTCCGAAGGGGGATTCTAGGACTACCATTGTTCTCTTTCTTTTAAGTTTTCTAGTTAGTTCTCTGGGGGCAGGCCTCACGCCCCTTACAAAAGGTGTGAATTATGTGATCTAAATCTGTCCAGAGTTCATGGGAATGGGTAGGGTGGGAAGGGGTTTTTGTTGGGTTTTACATGTATATGCTTTCTGCTTCTTTCTACTTTATTTTGTTCTCTCTCTGGCGCGACTCTTCTCTAGATATTATGCGGGTAATCTTTGTGAATAATGACGAACTCTGTTGCAATGGCTAGCGCATATCTTAAACTGGTCACTTGGAATGTTAGAGGCTTAAACTCAAAATTTAAAAGAACCTTGGTTTTTTTCAATTTTTTCAAGATTCACTTCCTCCATATAATACTATTTAAGGAAATGCACTTGCAGGGCTTAAAGATACTTGCACTTAAATGGGACACTATAGGCTCTGTCTACCACACTACCTACTCCAATTATGCTAGAGGAGTCAGTATGCTGGTGACCAAGTAGGCCCAGTTTGCTTTCCGACAGATCCATATTGATGCCGAAGAACGTTTTCTGATCCTTCAAGGCACCTTTCATTGGTGGCTTCTCACAATAGTTAATGTTTATTTGCCACTCCCTGCTGATATTAAAGTCCTCCATGAAGTGATAGCACGGGAGGTTTTGCTTGAACCTGCCCCAATAATATTTTTTGGGGACTTAAATCTTATTTTGGATCCAGTGCAAGACCACTTCACTCAAGCCGCCTCAGGATCACCCCGGCTACCTGCATGGGCCCAATCCTACTTGCTACAGGAAATATGGTGCTTACAACACCCACATGACACCGCCTACTCATGTCACTCTCTAACATATAGAACTTTTTCCAGCATTGATCTATTTTTTGGCTCCCCAAAATGTCTCTCCATGGTGCATGATGTATCCTATCTGCCTTTCGGCATATCAGATCATTCCCTGCTCCAATTGGTCCTTGAACTTGGAATGGAGGGTAGTCGCCCTTTGTGGAGACTTAGTCCCCTATGGCTAGCACAGGGAGAGGTGCAGGAACATGCTGAGCAAGAGATGGGAATGTATTGGGGGGTTAACGATGGGATGGCCTCAGAGCTAATAGTATGGAACACTTTTAAGGCTTTCACTAGAGGGTCCTTCACACCTGCCATAGCCGAGTATAGAAGGCCCCTGCGGGCCACGCGGCCTAACTTGGAATGCCACCTTGTTGCTGCGGAGGCCAGGTGAATCCCTTCCCAGAAGCATACCTAGACTTAAACAACTTACGACGGGAATATAAACTACTATTAACTCAATACACAAAAAAGAAACTTCTTTATTCCAAACACCAAGTCTTCGACCAGGGGGATAAAAATGGTCACCTGCTGGCCTACTTGGCTAGAGAGGACCAGTTGCGGCCACCAATTGCGGTGGTGCGAGATGCCTCAGGTACCCGGATAGATGACCCACAACTAGTCAACCAAACGGTTGCCCATTTTTATAGAAATCTATATACCTCTAAACTTAGCTGTTCTGATGAACAACTTACAGGCGATCTTGATAATATTTTCTTTCCTACGCTAAACTAGTCCAGTGTAGCCTATCTGGATGGTGTCCTAAGCAGAAAGGAAATAACGGATGCCATCAAGTCGCTCCTCAATAGGAAATCCCTGGACATGGATGGGATTCCTGGGGAATGGTATGAAAAGAAAGAATTCAGATTTCCAGGCCCCCCGCCTCCTAACGTTATATAACTCTTTCCTGCGAGATGGTGTCTTGCCGGATACCATGGACTGTGGCTCCTACCAGCCCATTTCACTCCTCAACAAAGACGTTATGATTCTTGCAAAAATACTGGTGACATGCATAAACTCAGTCCTTGGAGAGATTATACATGCTGACCAGTCTGGCTTCAAGCCTGGCAAAAGTACAGACATTAATCTTAGGCGACTTTTTGATCATCTGATGTATGAACACTCTAACTGTGGGAAGTGCACCCTGCTATTTATAGATCAGGCAAAAGCCTTCGACTCAGTGGAGTGGAGATACTTGTGGGCAGTGATGCAGTGGTTTGGATTTGGGCCAAGGTTTATTAAATGGGTAAGGATCCTGTATGACTCTTCAGTGGCCAATATTAGAACTAATGTCCATGTTGCTGCCCAGTTCCCCCTGGGTAGAGGCACGTAACAGGGTTGCCCTCTGTCCCAAGCCTTATTTGCCCTCACTAGAGAACCCCTAACAACTCAGGTCTGGACATCGACGATTATAAAGGGGTTCAGACTTTGCAACTATGAAGAGTGCATAGCGCTGTATGCAGATAATACCCCTCTCTTTCTCCAGGACCCGGAGTCATCTCTTGACTCTGCACTCAATATTTTTGATTTAGCCTACACTCTGGCATTAAGTTTAACTGGGACAAAACCCACCTGTTGCAGTGGACTCGGCGGCTGCTGATCTTACCCTGCCTGTCCCACTGAGCTGAACAGCACAGACAACTTATCTGGGTATAAGGATGTCAGCGGATGTCTCTGCCTTTGGTGACCTTAATTTAGCCCCCCTTTCTGGACTGGGCAGAGGGAATGGTGGCACGCTGGGCCTCTCTCCCGGTTACCCTGGTAGGCAGAATTAATTTGATTAAAATAAAATTGCTGCCAGAAATTCTGTATGTCCTTTTGGTGCGTAGGGTGGCGGGCCCTGATCAGAGTCTGAGAGCTTTGCTGATGCATGGCCCCTTATCTTGTACTGTCCCCCTGCCCACTCCTATGCTGGTAACACTCAGGGTGTGGCACCAGGCCTTGCAGCTGGTCTCCGCACACTCCCTTGTGGAGCAATCCTCACCTGTCGCACTTGCGACACTTCACTGAGTCTGCATTCTGGAGACTTTATGGGGTGAGTGTCCTGTCTGACATAGACAGTGAGCACACCTTCTGCACTTTCCTACAACTGCAGATAAGTCATAACTTGCCTGAACATTTTTGATAAGGGCTCAAGTTTCAGGGTCTGTCCATACCACTGTCCCTGTTTCTGTTGAAGGGCGCAGATGTGTAACCTTGTGAAGCCACTGTCTAGTTTCTACTCCTAGCTAATACAGCATCTGGCCCTGATGAAGGAGAGGGTCACCCTGAGGTGGGTCATTGATATTTCTGATCTGTTATCGGGGGAGGATGGGGACATACTCGCGGGTTCTGCCCCCCCGATTGGCGCCAGCAACAGACTTATTTAGGTCAAGGTCTTGCATCGGATATATTACACTCCCTTCAAACTACATGTTATGGGTTTGCTTCCCTAAGCGACATGCCCGTGATGCTTGATGGCTGATGGGACCATTATGCATATGTTCTGGGACTGTAGTGTCCTGCGAGATAATTGGAGGGACGTTCTCATATTAATGGAGTCTCACCTGGGAGCCCCGAGGATCATGCACCCTGGGGTCTGCCTCTTCGGGCTTGTTGGAAACCTTATATTAGTTGCTGCTTTTTTACGCTAAAAAGGTAATATTATTAAATTGGAGGCACACGGAGAGGCCGACCAGGAGTGTATGGATCCAGGTGGTAAATTCTGTGATTCCTATGTATAAGCTGACGTATATAGCCTGGGGATACTCAGAGAAGTTCGATAAGATCTGAGATGCATGGGTGAGCTGCCTTGCAACAGTGCATAAGGATCTGCCTGAGTGTCATGAGGCCAACCAAAACCATCACTACATGCACCTTGTAATCCAAAACCATACATATTATATATCAAAACATCCAAAACAAAATGAGGAACCCGTTCCCATACTTTCTTTTAGCGTAAATATACTAATTTTAAAAAAAAATGACTAGAAATGTTAGAAAAATAATAAAACTAAAAAAAGGAAAAACAAGTCAGTGAAAAAGATATTTAAAAAATAGCCCTATATGTGACGGAAATAAAACACAGCAAAAATAATTTTGGTAGCTAAAGGAAAAAAAAATAGGTCAGTAAAACCACCACATGGGTAAAATCCCTAAAAAGTGTCTGGTCCTTAAGACACAAAACAGCCTGGTCCTTAAGGGCTCATGTCCACGGGCCCACACTGTTTCCCCGTGCAGAATCCTGCAGCGGATTCCACCCGGCCCTCAGACATAAGGCCTGAAAATACATTATACTCACCTGTCTGGATGCTGTGAGGTTCACCTCTGTGCAGGCCGGATCTTCTGTCTTCTGCATGGTGGATGCGCCCGGGACGTCGGTGGTGTGCCGCGCCATCTTTTTTTTTTTTTTTAAACTCCTGCTTTCCCGAGGTCCACAGCATGTACGCAGTGACAGCTTCCATTGGCTTCAAGAAATACACAAAAATGGAGCATGCTGCCGTTGTTTTCCCACTTTGGAGACTCATGCGGGTTTAATAAATCTATTTTCCCCGTGGACATCGGGCCTTAGGGGTTACGGTAAATAAAAGTAAAAATAAAAATATATGGCCAAATGTTATGATTTTTAAGGAATGCATGCATATATGCAAATAATTATGCTCTTTCTGATTTCATGTACTATGTGGTGCCATTATAATGTGCACTTTTTGTGCCCACTGTTTTTGTTTATTTGCCCATTTTACTCTGCCTAAATAAAAGTTCCTTTAAAAAAAGGGGGGGGGGGTTCAAACAGGGAGCACAACATATCACAGCTCATGAGATGACAATAATTAACATAAAATGCTTTTTGTCAATTATACGCCAAAAGATGAAAATTCTGGGGAGGAACTGAGAATAATTGGAAGGCTGCCTGAATTTCTGTTTAGGCCATTAAAGGCATCTTCATCAAGCCTCAGCACCAAGGAGTAGTCAAATGAAGCATATGACACCAAGAAGAGATCCTGGTTAGTGTCACCATTCACATGCAAGCCTTTCAGATATGACAAATAGTGAATCAATCAAAATGCATTCTGCTCCCTCTTGAAAAATGATGGTTTGGAAGTGAGTTTGCCATGCACCCTGTGAAGTGTTCCCAAGACCACTTGAGGTAATTTCAGTCCAGAATGTAAATTGTCAAAGTATCTTAGTGGTGATTGTATCCACAAGGGATTTAGAAGCCTACCATGAACCCTTCCAGAGTCCGTACTGTGTTGTGCTTTTTCGGATACCTACTTGGATACAGGAATATCTCGACCATCTTTACCAGCATTGTCTCTCTATGAGTGGGTAGTTGAGATCAACTACTTCAAGTGTGAACTGCACACCCTTACTAAGCATATGTCTGAACTGGTGAGTAATTTAATGCTATACCCTGTTCTGTGTTGTTTGGCACAGACTTCATTCGCAGGTCATTTAAAGTTGATAGTGATGAGGTTAATAATGAAGACAACAAGAGCATATGTACCATAAAGACAGATAATATAGCTGCTATGGAGCCTATAAAAAGAGAGGAGGGCCCCCAGTGATATTTGGTCCCAAAAGAGGTTAGGCGGGGAAAACAAAAACCAGACCCTTTGGTCCTGGGTGTAAAAACCCAGCACCTTAATAAGGAGCTCATGTTCACCTTTGCTTTAGATCCCCCTCTCTTCTAGGATGCCGGCCAGTATTGAGTAGCATTGTATTAATACTGTTATGCTGTATGTGGGCAGGATCTATGGTCACATAACTATTGTCTGAAGGTTAGTGGAGCTAATTTTATACACCTGTCATTTTGTTGAACCAAACAGAATGACCACCATGTCATAGATTTTCTCTGCAGTGCTCGAAATATATGGCCAGAGCTAAATTGTAGGATGGCTATGTGGGCCATATGTCCTTCTGCATTTACCACCTTAGGGACCTAAGGGATATCCACTACCATTCCTACTACCCATTCAGGAATCCAGTGCAGCTGAGAAGAGGTGACCAGGTGGCCATGTGCATTGCTATTTCTTGCAAAGTCAAAAGGAATCACCGGTGCTGCTACTTCCAAAACTCCCATAGATGTGTGTCTACTTTTTTGGTGATAGGAGATCAAATGGGATGGGGACAGGGACGGATTGGCCATTGAAAAATCCAGATGAGCCAGTCTGGTCCTGGGTCGGTGCAGAAGCTGACTGCTTCTCCTCACTCCTGGTCTCTGCAGCTTGCACCAGCCACACCGCTCACCTGAGAACTTCCAGGAAGACTGATCATGTTATAAGCACACATGATTGCTGTGGGAAGTACTGGGTCTCAGTATTGGTTTGCACAGACTGCTCTGTGAGGAAATTCCTGGGTGAGCGTGGACTGAAGACTTTATTCAGTAACAGTATGTTGGTATTAATCACTATGTGGTGGCAATATGTGATAATAGTGTGGCGGTATAATTTGGCCCTTATATTGTGCTAATACTGGTAATGTTGGTCTTGGTATAGTTAGTTTTGTTCAGTGACAGTATGGAGATAGTTATACAGGTCATGATGATTGCAGTGATACCATGTGTGTTTTTTTTTTAATTTTTACAAAATGAAACAAAAATGTTTTTATTTTTTTAACTGAAGTATATATTTTTAATAATCTTTATTAAGATTTACACTGCTATTTATTAAGTCCTACCAGGGACATCACAATGTTTGATCATTTTGAGGGCTCCTTCACACGAGCGTATATCGACCCGCCGTTTTCATGGTCGGCCGATATATGCTATGATCTGATGCATTGGATTCCAGTGCATCAGATCACATGGCCATCACATGGCCATATTCCCGTGATGTAAAAACGCCGGGCCGAGCCAATATAGTTCTGGTCTGAACTTGATAGAGGGAAATAGTCCATTCACGCGATTTTCTAGCGAGTTAGCCATGGTTTTTTAACCTTTGTATTTTAGGGCAGCTTCAGATGACCGTATTTGGGCACGCTTGATTCTGATGTCGAACTTGAAGTAATAATCTTATTTAATACAGTCACCTGCTTGTTAAATCATGATCATTTAGGAGAGAGAGAACATTTTCCAGTTTTATTGCAAAAATCTGTCTCTCATAAAGTTTTTAATTGTACTTCATTTCCTTTTACCAACTAATAAATTTTAATACACTGTCTCTGATTTTTTTAAATATATTTTACTGACTCTTAGTAAATGACCATTGATCTTATTCAAAGCATTCGGAAAATATTTCTGGTTTCATGTAATGTGTGTCATGCCCTACAGCCATTTCAGACCACAGAGGAAACAAAAAAAATCTGTTAATAATTCAATCCGTTCTTATTTTTAGCCCACTATAATCTAAAGCAGCAAACGGTAAAATCCTATTGTAATGTTATTAGAATATTACAAATGTGACATCCCAAGTGTAAAATTAGGAGTGTAACTTCTGTTATTGTCAGACAATAAATGGCTCTGTGCGTGCTATGATTATTTCCAGTACATTTGAAGCAAATGGAAAGTGTTTCAGTAAGATTCTTAATTTTTGCTTTTACAATGAAAATATGTGTATAACAAAATGACACAGCAACCTGAACATCTCCAGATAGGTGAAAGTGTTCTCGATACTGGAACTTGACATGGTTGAAGCATGACTCTGGGGGAAAATCAAATATCAGTGGATTCTCCTATCGTGTATGGTATGTCATAGAGTGAATTGATAGTCCCTCCCGGGGATTTTTATATGAATTTAGTACTTAAACAAATGCCCTTGCTGGCTAACAGGCGCGATCAATGCACTTTCATTCTAGTAAAGGGATTAGCAGGAATATTGTTTTCAGGTGCAATGAGATTACCCCAATTCTGTTCTTAGGAAGAAATATTAGAAGTTCAATGTTTGCTATCAACAGAAGAGATAATCAGCACTGCTAGTTGTTGTCATAACTATTCTTAACTGCTTAAGGACCAGGCTGTTTTGGTCCTTAAGAACCAGACACTTTTTAGGGATTTTACCAATGCTGTGGTTTTACGGCCCTATTTTTTTCCTTCAGTTACTAAAGTTATTTTTGTTGCATTTTTTTCCGTGATATATAGGGCTACTTTATAATATTATTTTTCACTGACTTTCTTCCCTGTTTCGTAGTTTATTGGGTGGGAGTAAAAAGCTAAAAAAAAGATATTTTTAAAATGTTTAGTTGCATTTTTTAAGGGCTTATTTAGACGACCGTATATCAGCTCGGTTTTCACGCTGAGCCGATATACGGTGTCCTTGTCTGCAGGGGGGGGGGATGGAAGAGCCAGGAGCAGGACTGAGCTCCCGCCCGTTTGCCACTACTTGCAATGGGAGGGGTGGGACAGGGGCGGGAGCTCAGTTCCTGCTCCTGGCTCTTCCATCCTCCCCCCCCCCCCCTGCAGACAAGGACACCGTATATCGGCTCGGCGTGAAAACTGAGCCGATATACAGTCATCTAAATAAGCCCTAAATTAATATATTTGGACTAAAATAAGGTATAGGGAGGGGTTCCTAATTTTGTTTTGGATATATAATATGTATGATTTTAGATTACAGGCGCATACGGCAACGGTTGATGTTGGCAGCGGGTCTTTTTTTTGTATATATTTTTATTTTATTTTATTCCTTATTTTTTTTTAACTTAATTCTGCAACTTCTTTTTCCGTCTATGACCTCCATTATGTAATATGAAACCTCTGGGAGTCATCCACATCAGTTTTTTTTTTTTTTTTTAACTTTTCCACTACAGCTGAGGCATCCATAGGAGCCCTAGTTACAGGGGTAAACATTTCCCTGCAGTGACAATAGTCACAGACAGAGCTGATCTGGGTCTGATAGCACCCTGCAGCTCTGCTGTAACAAAGGGACCTGGCGGTCACATGATTGCCAGTTCATGTAGTGGAAGAAACACTTCCATTTTCAATTCTTAGTACATACCGCTCATTGAGCACTATGTATCTGGGAAAAGAGAAGGCAGAAATGGTCAAAAATACTCTTCCGTTCTCCTCCAGCACCTCTGCTGTCCCTGAAAGCTAAGGACTCGACCTGCTTATGCTTGATAGCAGACGCAGAGATTGAATCCCGCAATAACCATCCTAGGACCAAGCGCTGTATATTTACCACGCTTAGTCCTTAGACTGCCTTCAAATGGGCATCAAAATTGTGCAAGATTTGTGCGTTGTGAGATGCACAACTCTTGCACAAATATAAACCCCATTCTTTTGAATTGGGTCATACACATGAACAGTGTTTTCCCACATGGCACCTCGATGCAATGCTATGTGGGAAACAAATCACGGCATATTCTATTGTGTGTGTGCTCTTGCAGTGCACTGTCTAAGACAAGCGCAATATGGGGGCATGAATCACTCCCCCATATCGTGCTCACCATCCATGTGAAATCCCTGAGGATGCGAGATGCCTTTTTGCCTTTTCTTGGGAACCAAAATTTTTCTTTCTCAGTTTGCTTTCCCACGTGGGTGCGGCTGACATCAACTTTATTGGACTGTTTTTTCTTGTGAACCTGACAGCTGTGGCCGAGGTTTGTGGAGTTTCTCCCATTGTTTTCAACGTGAGAAATCATATTGCATCGCATGCCCTCTGCACATGCATGTGCAGATGCTGCCTCTGGACCCGCTGCAATAATATTCAATTTAGAGGCATAGCTGAATCAGTAAAACCAGAAGATCTAAATGAACATGTTCAAGATCTAATAAAAAACTCTACCATGTGTATGAGCTCATTCAAAAAAATAGGGTTTCAATAGGGTGCATAAACTGTGCTCAATGTTGATGTCCATGTGAAGGCAGCTTTAAGGCAGCTTCCGTGCAGAATTTCTGTGCGGCAAATCCTCCCACGGCTCCTAATCCCAGGATTAGCCAGCGTTGTGGATGAGATTTTGCAAAAATCTTATCCACATGGGGCGGCCAATCCGTCACGGCAAAGCCTGGTGGAAATCGGCAATACAGCACAGAATTGACAGCCGCAGCATGTCAATTTTTATTTTTTTTCTGTTGGGGCCTCACTCCTCTCTATGGGGAGAGAAAGCCACAATGGAATGTCAGCAGCCAAACCACTCCAAAACCCTGCTGCGGGTTTTGAAGCTGCCTCTCTCCCGCAGAAATCTTGTGTCTTTTCGGTGAGGCCACGCCGCAAGATTTCCACAGGATTTCCGTTCCGTGGGAACCCAGCCTTAGGAGTGACCCTTTAAATGACAGAAATAGGTAAGTTACAATTATAATTCAGTCAGGTCTATTGGAGAAACTATGGTTGAAACTATAAGGAAATATTCTCTAGATTTCCAAATAAATATCTGCTCATTATGCTCATTTTCATATTTAAGGCCTCGCAGTGATATTGCAGCTGTGTTCTGTGCCATATTGCTGAGTTTTCTCAAGGCAATATAGAAATTTTGTGTTGCTGCAAAGTCACGCAATTTTGTAGCACTCCTTGGCTGGGATTTTTGGGGAGGCTTGAAATATAAGCTCTACCCTGAAAATCAGCCATATGTGCCTTAAAAAAAAAACTAAAGTAAAAACAATAAATCACCTATTAGGAGCTTTCCGCTCCAACGCACTTCTTCTCTGCACCTTTGGCACAGTTGCTTGTAGTTTTCAGCCAACGCTTCCTGGTCAGAGGTTCAACCCCCCCCCTCTAGGGGGGCGTGGCTTGAAAGGAACTTATGCCGGACGTGCACTAGCGAGCTCTGCTAATTGATTTAGCCCATGCAACTAACAGCAAGTCGTGAGGACCGCAGCCTTGCAGGAGAAGGTGTGAGAAGCTTTCCTATACTCGGTGATGTCACGGAGGAGACCGGGGAAGACAGTACCAAAGTGACTGACGGACTTCTACCCCGCACGCGGCAGGGAAGAGGAGAACAAGATGGATACCACTCTGTGCAGTGCTGGAGAAGATGAGGAGACAGGGGCAGTGGGACTGGAGGACCTCGCTGCTAAGGGAAATGGTAAGCGGGCTTCCCCCTGCCCTCTTGTCCCCACAGCCTAATCATAGCACCGGCTGCCCACTGCCTTCTCCACACAAACAGAGCACCACAACACTGCATGAAGAAGGGAAGGAGGAAGAGACACAGCAGAACAGGAAGGAGGAGGGGGGGTGCCTGAGGCTTGTCGCCATCTTTCCCCCCGCAACTGATCCCAGGCTCTGAGAAGAGAAATATAGGCTCCCCTAGAGTGAGCCCAGAAAAAAGACACCCCAGAAGGGAGAAATACACACAAAATCAGGATTCAGCAATGGTTTGAAGAAGGCGATTCCACAGACCCCATATTGAACATAGAATGCTCAAGCCAAGCTGCCCTGAATATTTTATAAGAGACATAGTGCTAGCTTTGAGGGGCTCACATAAAAGAGATCTTACATAGCTGAACACCAAAGTTAGTACAGGCATCGCAGATCTGGGAGATAGAGTAGATCACCTGGAGAATAAAACTGGTGGAATCACAAGTTCACACAATGAGCTAATAGATGCTCACTATAAGTTAGAGGAAGATTTTGCAACCCTGAAGCACAAAATGGAGGACTTTAAAGACCGCAACCGTTGCAATAATATTCAATTTAGAGGCATAGCTGAATCAGTAAAACCAGAAGATCTAAATGAACATGTTCAAGATCTAATAAAAAACTCTACCATTCTATGATTCTATGAAATCCTCCTGCCAAATTCTTAGAAAGAAGAGTGTATCTTCGATAGAATCCACAGGCTACCCAAGCCCAAGAGTGTTCCCGAAAGTGCACCCAGAGATGTGGCCCGTCAGCCTATGCGCTTTGGCCAAAATGCAGTACCAACACCCGCATTTTATTAGTATGCATTAGTATTTTTGTATGTAGTTTGCTAGTTGTTGGGGGAGCCCAAGATGTCAGCCAGTGTGGCCCACTTTAGAGATACAGGGCAACCCGCTGTTATATCAGCGGGGGTTGATATCCTGTATGGTGGGTCACCATCCATCTGTGGCTGGCATCTTTGGTATCGTTCACATGTGCAGGCTATCATTATATGCAGTCACTCCTCCCCAATCTGGGCTGGGTTGAGTGGGTGTCTGCATATTAGCCTGCCATGAACAAGTTGCTCCTCCACACTATTGTCTGGCTGACTGCATATCTTTAGGGTTTACGGCCATTGCGCCTGCCCTACGGCGATTGTGCCGGTGGCGATTGTGTCTTCCTTATGGCGATCATGCCTATGGCGACCGTGTCTGCTTAGCAGACCTTCAGGTATTGTATTTTTGGCTTTTTCAGTGAATAATGTCTTTGTTGTTTTCCTCACCTCTGTGATTTTTTGCACCCAGAGATGTGATAGCAAGAGTGCATTTCAACCACATTAAAGAGGACATGATGAGAGCCACTAGAAATCTCAAAGATCTGCCTCCTCCCTTTGGGAATATCAAATTATTCTCCGACTTCTCTCAAGCCACTATGTCTGCATGCAGGAAGCTTTCTGCAATAACAGCTATATTGAGAGATAACAAGATTCTCTATGCATGGCGCTTTCAAACCAAGCTTTACATCAATAATGAAGGCAGTACCAACGTGATTACAACTCATGAAGAAGGTCTGTCCCTTTTGAAGAAATAGAACCTTCCATTACCCACGAATAACACTCTGGCCTATATAAACAAAGACTGGTCCCACAAACAGATGAACAAAGCCAATAAGAAACTCCTGTAGAGGAATATGTATGTTCTTAACTGTGGCACTTGCGCCACATTTGAATAGTGCTTCCAACACAGGCTAAACTTTGCATTTCTTCTCAACCAAGACCTTTCCCAAAGAAGTTAACACCAGCCCGGTATCTGGAAAGGTCCTTTTTCTTCCAGATTTATACTAGTTGCTCATTTGCAATTCAAGCTCTTCAACTACAAGTAATTTTTCACCAAGAAGTTATTTTTCCCAACTTTTACCCCCCAAATAGGATGCTTTTTCAAATAAACATCTCATATAAGCATTCCTTCCAAGTAAGGAGACCACAACCATCACTTATATCAAACGAGCTTGAAAGATTAACCCATGAAGCATTTGTTCAGAAACTCAAATGGAGTTAAAACTAATATCACTAAATTTAAAAGGACTCAATTCTCCTTTCAAGAGATCCGCATTGTGGAGAGAGGCCCTTTCCTCCAAAGCGGACATTTTCTGTGCCCAGGAGACCCACATAGCACGAGGTAATGCTCCTAAGATTACCCACCCCAAGTTCTTTAAGATCTACATGGCTAACACATCAAAGGAAAGACCAGGTATGTTGATTGCCGTGAGAGACTCGGTGGATTTTCATCTAATGGAGGAGGTCGGAGATGAAGAGGGCAGATTTCTGATGTTGATATGTAAAGTGAACGGTTTCCTCGTGACTCTGGTCAACATCTACGTTCCCAATTCCAGACAACTAAGATTCTTGAACAGAGTAGCGAGGAAAATAAAGAAATTACAACAAGGCTCTTTATTAATCTGCAGTGATTTTAATGCCAAAGCAGATGCAACTCTGGCAGGAAGAAATTGAGGGTTCACTTTATCATCTTGGATACATAAAATTGAGATGTTTGATGCTTTTAGATGTTTGAATGTGAACTCTAGAGAATACACCTTCTATTCGTTTAGATATAAGTCGTTTTCAAGAATCCACATGTTTCTGGTGGACTTTCCAATCCTTAAAAGATTACAGGAAGCAAAGATAGGTGTGACATCATGGTCTGACCATGCCCCGATCACACTCAAATTAAAACTAGGCCCCCAAATTTCAACTTTCGGAAGCTGGAGGAATAACACCTTCTTAATGAAAATCCTGAGATTTAAAAAAATAAATAAATAAATAATTGAGGAATATTTCCAACTCAACAATACCCCAGAAACATGCCGTTTCACACTCTGGAATACCCACAAACTAGTAGTTAGAGGTACAATGATTCAACAGGGATCTATTTATAAGAGAGAAAAAAATAGCCTCCTTAAAAATACCTTAGAAGAATTAAACACACTTGAACACAATATCCAAACTACTCCGCTACCCTCTCTATTCGACTCACTTAGGGAGACTAGACTCAAGGTCCATAATATTTTGATAGATGAATACGAGAAAGACTTGAACTCTATAAAAACCACCTACTATGCTAGCAATAATAAGTTTACCCGGTTGATGGCCAACAGAGTTAGACAAAAAAGAATCAAAACAAAAATTCCTTTCATACTTGACCCAATCACAAGAAATAAGATTTCTAATCCAATAGCTATAGCTGAAGAATTCAGGAAATTTTATGAATCTTTATATAATCTCAAGGATGAGCCCTCTATATCACAACCCTCAGAAGTGACTATTAACAACTTTTTGTCCTCTATTCAGCGCCCCAAATTAAAAGTAATGTAACTTGAAAAACTCAACTCTACCATTACCTCCCTAGAAATCTTACAGACTATTGATAAAGCTAAGAAAGACAAAGCCCTCGGCGCGGATGGTTTCCCTAATAAATACTTCAAACTATATAAAACTCAATTGGTTGTCCACATGAAGAATCAATTTAACGAGGTGATGACAAGAGGTTCACTCCTCCGAGAAATGCTCCAAGCAAATATCGTAAAAATCTCCAAACCGGGCAAGGACATGTCTAACCCTGCGAACTTTAGACCCATATCACTACTAAATAGCGACACTAGAAATTATGCAAAAATGCTTGCTCTGAGATTACTGAACATCTCTCCGGACCTTCTTCATAGCAACCAGGTAGGCTTTGTCAAGGGAAGATAAGCACTAGATGCGACAAGGCGATTGATAGATATTGTAAGTGAGGTTGAGGCCTCTCGGTTGCCTTGTCTTTTTCTTATCCTTCATGCAGAGAAGGCATTCGACAGGATCCATTTGGGATACACCTTCTCTGTGCTGAGCAAATTAGGCTTTGAAGGTATTATACTGTCAACCACACAGGCCATATATGGTGCCCCTTCTGCTCACATTCTTATAAATGGAGTTATTTCCAACTCTTTAAAATAACTAATGGGACCAGACATGGTTGCCCACTATCACCCACACTGTTCATTTTGACTATGGAAGCTCTAGTATAAGCAATCCATATGAGTAGCAAGATTAGGGGGGTGCCTTTTGAGTGCAGACACCATAACATAGGTTTATTTGCAGACAGTATTGTATTAATGCTGACCTCCCAGCTAGAATCCCTCAGAGCGGCCTCTGATCTACTAAATTTATAAGGGAAGATTTCACTCTAAAAAGTGAACCCAACAAAGTCAAAAATCCTAGCAATTAATATCCACCCTAAGCTCCAACTGCTAATAAAGAAAGAGTTTCCATTTCCAATCTGATTGGTCCCGCTGAGCCAATGAGAGGCAGCAGTCACTCACCCATTCATGAATTCATGAATGGGTGTGTGAGTGAGATCTGCCTCTGATTGGTCAGGCTGTGACCAATCAGAGGCAGCTCATTCAGCAGGCGGGGATTTTAAATCCCTGGCTGCTGAATACTACTCACAGCTGTTCAGAGCAGTTCAGGAGGACTGCCGCCGGCCGCGCTGAACTCCATCTGCCGGGACCAGGTGAGTATATATATTTTTTTTATTTTTACACATTTCTGGATGAATTGCAGGGAAGGGCTTATATATTTAAGCCCTTCCCGACAATTCATCCCGCGATCGCCGGCAGCCCATTGCTTTCAAAGGAGTCGGCTGTATTGCCGGCTCCATTGAATTCAATGGGCTAACATCGTTCTGCCGGGACAAGGTGAGTATATATATTTTTTTTATTTTTACACATTTCTGGATGAATTGCAGGGCAGGGCTTATATATTTAATCCCTTCCCGACAATTCATTCCGCGCTCGCCGGCAGCCCATTGCTTTCAATGGAGCCGGCTGTATTGCCGGCTCCATTGAATTCAATGGTCAGTGCCCGTTTAATCGAGACGAGTACCGCGTGGTGCTCGTCTCGAGTAACGAGCATCTCGAGCACCCTAATACTCGAACGAGCATCAAGCTCGGACGAGTATGCTCGCTCATCTCTAAATGTCACTAATGGACGAAATTCAGAGAAGCCTAACAAATTATAATAAAGTAGAATTCTCTTGGCTAGGTAGAATTGTCATCTACAAAATGATGGTTCTTCCAAAAATATTATATATTTTTAGAACAATAGCGTTGAAGTGTAATACCAGGCTATTTAAGAACCTGCAAAACAAACTCATGTCTTTTATTTGGGGAAACAAAAGACCGAGAGTAGCTGCGGCAATATTGTATAGTCCTAGGAGACACGGAGGAATGGGGGTACCCAACTTATGAGCTTACTACAAAGCAAACATCATTTCTCAATTAAGGGCATGGTGTGTTCCACAGGAAAGAATAAGTTGGCCTACCATCGAACAAAGCTCACTAAGTAAGTCCCTCAGAAATTTATTGTTAGCATCAAGTATAAATATAGACATCACTCCGCTAAAAAAACCTATAATCAGGTATGCTATAGATATATGGAAACAATTATTACAAGCCACAAAAGAACTTTCCCCTAGGATAAAGGTCCCCCTCCCATTAGAGGTAATGGAATTTTGTTCAGATAACATAAACACACAGATTTGGAGATCAAAGGGCATTAAATTAATCTCAGATATGGCTGATCGCCCAAAAATAAAACATTCCAATGTCTATGGGATCCAAAGCAAAGATTTTCTCAAATTCTGGGGAAGATGGTCCTCCAACATTTCCCAGGGGACCTCTTTGCCCAAATATCTACACAGATTCCTTTTTGATCCCCCTCCTTATGAAATATCCTTAAAAGATATCTATGAAATTTTCTGCAGGGGAGGGAATTTTGCACACAACTTGCAGAAAAAAAGCACATCTTCTCAATTGGGAGAGGGAGTTAGGAAAATGATTCCCATTTTCCCGATGGGTCAAAGAACATAGGTGGGCAAATAGAGCATCATCGTGTGCCTCCCTGATGGAAGTCCATTACAAAACCGTCACACGATGGTACAGATCCCAAGCAAGACTGGCAGACTTTTTTCCTGGGGCTTCAGATAGTTGTTGAAGAGGCTGCGGAAGGAGGGGCTCTCTATCACACATATTCTAGAGCTGTCTGGGTATCTGGGCCATCTAGCAAGATTTCTTCTCACTCATCAGCAATATTATCAAGGTGAAGGTTCACCCTTCACCGGAGCTAGCAGTGTTTATGCTGGGAATAGAGGATATCCCCCAAATTCAGAATGCTGACATCTCACGGCCTTCTTGCTATCAAATTGCTAATAGCAAGGAACTGAAGATCCCAACACATTCCTTCCCTGCTCGATATAACTCACTTAATATCAGAACATGTGGTAATGGAGGAAGTTTACGCAGTTAAACACGGCAGAATCCCTTAATTTAGGGAGGAGTGGGGTCCCTGGAAGGAGCATTTTCAGCTAGAATCTTCAAAATCAGTGTTAAAAACTTAAAGGAGTAAAATGCATCTTGGTTGCGTATGCGCAGACGCTATAAGGCATGTTTAAGGGCGCCCACCCACTGGCGTTTGCGATTTTCGTGCGTGAAAAACGCCGCGTTTTCGCGGCGTTCTTCCAGCGTTTTTCACTGCGTTTTTTGCCGCGTTTTCGCGGCTTTTCCATTAATTTCCATTGACTTTCATGGGTGCA
The DNA here is from genome assembly GCF_035609145.1 of Eleutherodactylus coqui. Classification (NCBI taxonomy): domain Eukaryota; kingdom Metazoa; phylum Chordata; class Amphibia; order Anura; family Eleutherodactylidae; genus Eleutherodactylus; species Eleutherodactylus coqui. The sequence goes on from NC_089840.1 coordinate 178,347,020, forward strand.
TTAGGAGAAAAATAAGGACACATATGCAACTGACAGTTCCTATGTTAAAAAATGCAACGCAACGCAAAAAAAAATGCCAGTGGACAGGAGTACATTCAATTCTAATTGCTCTTGAGAAAAAACGCAAAGAAAAAAAAATCGCCAGTGGGTGGGCGCCCTTATGGTCGAATGGTCAATTTGTTTCAATGTCAAGTAAAGAGATGGATCCTATTACTTCCCCCCACTTCCCTCTCTTTTTCTTTCCTTCCACTTGTCCCTTCCCCTCCCCACCCTCCCAGGTTATAAAATTAAAATGTTTGCTTTGAAGATATGCAAAGATATGTAACTCTCTTATGAATCCATAGGAATTAATCAGAAATATTTGTATGTGGAAAATGATCTTTATTCCTTGTATGTGCAATTCACCTTTGCTAATTTTCAATAAAAATAACTGATAAAAAAAAAAATGCCTCCAGGAAGCGCTGGCTTTAATTTGGTTCTAGAGCGCCGTGGATCAGCTAATCACTGCAGTGCTCAATGAACCAATCACAGCCATCACATTATTTGCAATGTAGCAGCCTACAAAATATTGCTAATATGAATGAACCCATTGGGAAGCATGGGCTTCACATACATGCGATTTGTAGCACTGTCGCATTGCAAGAAAATCATGCAATTTTGTCACCCGTGTGAAAGCAGCCAAACAAGCATGTTAAAAAAAATAATAATATGAAAACTTGTAGATGTAACAGGATGGAGTGGGTAAATTAAATAGAGTTGAGTTTGTCATATAACACATATCACCATCCAGGGGTGTGACTTTTGAATTTGAAATTGCAGAGAATAGAATCCATTGATATCAACGCATTTGCACACTTTTTCCGTATTTGCACACAAAAAAAATAAAAAAATAAAACATGCTCTATTTTGTGCACGTTTGTATACCATAGAAGTCTATGCAAGTGCACAAAACCGCACTCAATACGTAATGGGATGTGCAAAGTATAGCGCAAAACCGTGGGGAAAAGAAAACATCTGGATCTCATTAGGCTAAATATTTCCTGTGCCAATGTGAACATGCCTTGCCAGCACAAAAAAACTACACTGATATGTATTATTGTTTGAATGAACAAGCATGTCAGAGTTCGCCCGCGCAGACTGTTTTTTACAGACAGATACATTTTTTGCTCATTCATTCGATAGATCGTTCAATCGTTTTATTTGCGTACAGCAAATGGTACACAGTGAATAAAAATGACTGAAAAATCTGTATTTAAGCCAAACAATTAGCGAACGAGCCATGGATGATTTTTATGCTATCATGAAATGAACAATGAATGAATGAATTGTCATTTATCATTTATTCGTTGGCCTTGTTTACACTGAATAATTATCGTTCATTTTTGCTCATACAAAAGATTTTTTGAATGATAAATATTCTGTGTAAAAGAGCCTTTAACAAGCTATTTCACCTGTCTCAATTTTATTAAGATAAATAGAATAAATAAATAAATCTTGGTATTTGTGTAGCGCCAACTTATTCCGCAGCACTTTCAGGTAATTATTCAACCATTGGTTAATCTATATATATATAAAGACAAAAGCCCTCACTGACTGACTGACTCACAACTAGAGATGAGCGAACGTACTCGTCCGAACTTGATACTCGTTCGAGTATTAGCGTGTTCGAGATGCTCGTTACTCGTGACGAGTACCACGCAATGTTCGAGTTACTTTCACTTTCATCTCTGAGACCTTAGCGCGCTGGCCAATAGAAAGACAGGGAAGGCATTACAACTTCCCCCTGCGACGTTCAAGCCCTATACCACCCCCCTGCAGTGAGTGGCTGGCGAGATCAGGTGTCACCCGAGTATAAAAATCGGCCCCTCCCGCGGCTCGCCACAGATTTGTTCTGACATAGAGGAGGGAAAGTGCTGTTGGTGCCGGAGCTGCTATAGGGAGAGTGTTTGGAGTATTTTAGGCTTCAAGAACCCCAACGGTCCTTCTTAGGGCCACATCTAACCGTGTGCAGTACTGTGGAGGCTGCTTTTTGCAGTGTTGCACATTTTTTTTTTTTTTTTTGTATATCGGCCGTGCAGAGCAGTGCGCCCTGCAGTAATACTCCAGGGCCAGAAGTGGTGGTTAGGCAGGGACAGAAGACATATATTGTGAGGCAGGGACAGAAGACATATTTATTGAATATAGGCAGTGGGCGTTTGCAAAAACATTTGGGGAAAAAAATGTATTTGGGCTGCCTGTGACTGTCCTCAGTGTTCTGGGTCTGTGCTGGGCATAGTTGTCCTCCTAATTCATACGCAGCCAGCTAAGTGTTACAGCAGGCTTGCGCAAAATTATTTCCTGGCTCTGTGTTGGCTGTTAAATCACCACTGTATTCCAGTCCACAGTGCAACAGTCTGCAGTTATTTGACATACTCCAGGGTCAGTAGCGGTGACGCAGAGAGAGAAGAGATATATTTATTGAATATAGGCAGTGGGCCTTTGCAAAAACATTTGGGGAAAAAAATCTATTTGGGCTGCCTGTGACTGTCCTCAGTGTTCTGGGTCTGTGCTGGGTGTAGTAGTCCTCCTAATTCATACGCAGCCAGCTAAGTGTTACAGCAGGCTTGCGCAAAATTATTTCCTGGCGTTCCGTAAGCGAAGTCAGCCTCCAACCACAGGCCAATAAGCGGCACATTTAATTACAGCGCTCTGTTTCTGCACTACTGGTAATACACCATGCTGAGGGGTAGGGGTAGGCCTATAGGATGTGGACGCGAGCGAGGACGCGGAGGCCCAAGTCAGGGTGTGGGCACAGGCCGAGCCAGTGCAGTGCCAGACCGAATAATCCACCAACTGTTTCCCAAAGCGCCCCCTCGCGCCATGCCACCCTGCAGAGGTCAAGGTGCTCTACGGTGTGGCAGTTTTTCACAGAGACGCCTGACGACCGACGAACAGTGGTGTGCAACCTTTGTCGCACCAAGATCAGCTGGGGAGCCACCACCACCAGCATGCGCAGGCATATGATGGCCAAGCACCCAACAAGGTGGGACGAAGGCCGTTCATCGCCTCCGGTTTGCACCACTGCCTCTCCCCCTGTGCCCCAACCTGCCACTGAGATCCAACCCCCCTCTCAGAACACAGGCACTACCGTCTCCTGGCCTGCACCCACACCCTCACCTCCGCTGTCCTCGGCCCCATCCAGCAATGTCTCTCAGCGCAGCGTCCAGACGTCGCTAGCGCCACTGTTTGGACGCAAGCGCAAGTACGCCGCCACGCACCCGCACGCTCAAGCGTTAAACGTGCACATTGCCAAATTGATCAGCCTGGAGATGCTGCCGTATAGGCTTGTGGAAACGGAGGCTTTCAAAAACATGATGGCGGTGGCCCCGCGCTACTGGGTTCCCAGTCGCCACTACTTTTCCCGATGTGCCGTCACAGCCCTGCACGACCACGTCTCCCGCAACATTGTACGCGTCCTCACCAACGCGGTTACTGCCAAGGTCCACTTAACAACGGACACGTGGACAAGCACAGGCGGGCAGGGCCACTATATCTCCCTGACGGCACATTGGGTGAATTTAGTGGAGGCTGGGACAGAGTCAGAGCCCGGGACCGCTCACGTCCTACCCACCCCCCGAATTGCGTGCCCCAGCTCGGTGGTGGTATCTGCGGCGGTGTATGCTTCCTCCACTAAACCACCCTCCTCCTCCTCCTCCTACGCAACCTCTGTCTCGCAATCAAGATGTGTCAGCAGCAGCACGTCGCCAGCAGTCGGTGTCGCGCGGCACGGCAGCACAGCGGTGGGCAAGCGTCAGCAGGCCGTGCTGAAACTACTCAGCTTAGGAGAGAAGAGACACACGGCCCACGAACTGCTGCAGGGTCTGACAGAGCAGGCCGACCGCTGGCTTGCGCCGCTGAGCCTCCAACCGGGCATGGTCGTGTGTGACAACGGCCGTAATCTTGTCATACCTGCTAGGAAAGGTGCGCCGGGTCAGCGCACATTTCCGCAACTCCAAGACGGACGCTGCCACCCTGCGGACCCTGCAACATCGGTTTAATCTGCCAGTGCACCGATTGCTGTGCGACGTGCCCACACGGTGGAACTCTACGCTCCACATGTTGGCCAGGCTCTATGAGCAGTGTAGAGCTATTGTGGAATACCAACTCCAACATGGGCGGCGTAGTGGGAGTCAGCCTCCTCAATTCTTTACAGAAGAGTGGGCCTGGTTGGCAGACATCTGCCAGGTCCTTGGAAACTTTGAGGAGTCTACCCAGATGCTGAGCGGGGATGCTGCAATCATTAGCATCACCATTCCTCTGCTATGCCTCTTGAGAAGTTCCCTGCAAAGCATAAAGGCAGACGCTTTGCACTCGGAAACGGAGGCGGGGGAAGACAGTATGTCGCTGGATAGTCAGAGCACCCTCATGTCTATATCTCAGCGTGTTGAGGAGGAGGAGGAGGGGGAGGAGCATGAGGAGGAGGGGGAAGAGACAGCTTGGCCCACTGCTGAGGGTACACATGCTGCTTGCCTGTCATCTTTTCAGCGTGTATGGCCAGAGGAGGAGGAGGAGGAGGAGGGGGAGGAGCATGAGGAGGAGGGGGAAGAGACAGCTTGGCCCACTGCTGAGGGTACACATGCTGCTTGCCTGTCATCCTTTCAGCGTGTATGGCCAGAGGAGGAGGAGGAGGAGGAGGATCCTGAAAGTGATCTTCCTAGTGAGGACAGCCATGTGTTGCATACAGGTACCCTGGCACACATGGCTGACTTCATGTTAGGATGCCTTTCTCGTGACCCTCGCGTTACACGCATTCTGGCCACTACGGATTATTGGGTGTACACACTGCTCGACCCACGGTATAAGGAGAACCTTCCCACTCTCATTCCCGAAGAGGAAAGGGGTTCGAGAATGATGCTATACCACAGGGAGCTGGTGCACAAACTGATGGTAAACTTCCCATCCGACAGCGCTAGTGGCCGAAGGCGCAGTTCCGAGGGCCAGGTAGCAGGGGAGGCGCAGAGATCAGACAGCATGTACAGCGCAGGCAGGGGACCATTCTCCAAGGCCTTTGCCAGCTTTCTGGCTCCCCAGCAAGACTGTGTCACCGCTCCCCAGTCAAGGCTGAGTCGGCGGGAGCACTGTAAAAGGATGGTGAGGGAGTACGTAGCCGATCGCACGACCGTCCTCGGTGACGCCTCTTCCCCCTACAACTACTGGGTGTCGAAGCTGGACACGTGGCCTGAACTCGCGCTGTATGCCCTGGAGGTGCTTGCTTGTCCTGCGGCTAGCGTCTTATCAGAGAGGGTGTTTAGTGCGGCTGGGGGAATCATCACGGATAAGCGTACCCACCTGTCAACCGACAGTGCCGACAGGCTTACACTCATCAAGATGAACAAAGCCTGGATTTCCCCAGACTTCTCTTCTTCACCAGCGGACAGCAGCGATACCTAAGCAATACGTAGGCTGCACCCACGGATGGAAGCATCGTTCTCTATCACCATCAAAAATGGGGACCTTTTTGCTTCATCAATCTGTGTATAATATTCCTCCTCCTCCTCCTGCTCCTCTTCCTGAAACCTCACATAATCACGCCGAACAGGCAATTTTTCTTAGGCCCACAAGGCTCAGTCATATAATTTTTGTAAACAATTTTTATACGTTTCAATGCTCATTAAAGCGCTGAAACTTTCACCTCAACCAATTTTTATTTTAACTGGGCTGCCTCCAGGCCTAGTTACCAATTAAGCCACATTAACCAAAGCGATTAATGGGTTTCACCTGCCCTCTTGGTTGGGCATGGGCAATTTTTCTGAGGTACATTAGTACTGTTGGTACACCAATTTTTGGGGGCCCTCGCCTACAGTGTAATTAAATTAATTTTTAGCCCACCTGCATTAAAGCTGACATTACATCAGCTGTGCTGGGCACTGCAATTGGATATATTTATGTACCGCCGGTAGCTTCCTGGCACCCACCCATGCTGTCTGTCCACACGGAGTTGTAACTGCATGTGTCCACTTCTAAAGAACCCCAGTCTGACTGGGGTATGCAGTGTGGGCCGAAGCCAACCTGCATTAAGCACGACATTACCTCAGCTGTGATGGGCACTGCAATGGGATATATTTATGTACCGCCGGTGGGTTCCAGGGAGCCACCCATGCTGTGGGTGCACACGGAATTCCCATTGCGGAGTTGTACCTGCCTGTGACTATTTATAAAAAAAACGCGGTCTGACTGGGGCATGCAGACACCTTGACAGAATGAATAGTGTGTGGCACATAGGTTCCCCATTGCTATGCCCACGTGTGCAGCTCCAGATGGAGGTGGCACAGGATTGGATTTCTCATTGCTTCTGTACAGCATTGTGGGCTATCGCCCCACCCCTTTTAAAGAGGGTCGCTGCCTAGCCGTGCCAACCCTCTGCAGTGTGTGCCTGCGGTTCCTCCTCATGGCAGACGCACTTATAAATAGACATGAGGGTGGCATGGCATGAGGGCAGCTGAAGGCTGGGCAGGGACAGTTTGGTGTGTGCTGTGGACACTGGGTCGTGTGGGGGGGGGGGGGTGGTTGGTCAGCATGTAACCCAGGAGAAGTGGCAGCGGAGTGTCATGCAGGCAGTGATTGTGCTTTGTTGGAGGTAGTGTGGTGCTTAGCTAAGGTATGCATTGCTAATGAGGGCTTTTCAGAAGTAAAAATTGTTGGGAGGGGGGGCCCACTCTTGCCGCTATTGTGGCTTAATAGTGGGACCTGGGAACTTGAGATGCAGCCCAACATGTAGCCCCTCGCCTGCCCTATCCATTGCTGTGTCATTCCCATCACTTTCTTGAATTGCCCAGATTTTCACAAATGAAAACCTTAGCGAGCATCGGCGATATACAAAAATGCTCCCGTCGCCCATTGACTTCAATGGGGTTCGTTACTCGAAACGAACCCTCGAGCATCTCGATAATTTCGTCCTGAGTAACGAGCACCCGAGCATTTTGGTGCTCGCTCATCTCTACTCACAACTTATTCTCTAACTTCCCAGTGTCATACAAACATGAAATTTGGTACGACCATTCATTAGGTCATAAATAAGAAAAGTTAAGGGGTCACAACTACAGTATTCAATTCTAAGTGCCAAAGTAAGTGACCCTTTATGTAATATAACTAATAACACACACCTGTACCACACAAACATAACATTTTCCATGACCATTCTTTATGTCCTAAACTGGAAAGTAACAGGTTTGCAACATCAATATTCAATTCTATGCGTGAAAAACTGTACCAATATTGACAATACATGAGATTCTTCTATTCTCAGAAACCATAAAGCCTAGGGAAATTATTACTGAGGTGAATCTACCTCACCTCTATGTATATATACTGAGGAGAATCTAATGGACCTCTGTGTGTATATACTGAACAGAATCTACTTCACCTCTGTTTGTATATACTGAGGAGAATATAACTGACCTCTGTGTGCTAATACTGCAAGGCTGTAAAGTATATAAGGAATAGGCCATGGACTGCAGGGATGGAGCATGCCTTGAAGGCTAAGAAGGTGCTGCAATCTCCAGTCTGGGGGTAAATTTGTATAAAAAGGGGCGTTACCTTTAAGGGTAAAAAGTGAGGACAGTGGGAGGGGTGGCACATTCTGCAGAGGAACATCAGTACATGCAGTATGAGGAGAATCTAAAGCTCCTCTATGTGTATACATATTTTATTCCTTGGTTCCTCTGAAGTAACCACGACATCATAAAATTTACCGGGCAAACAACAGATAAACGAAATAAACTTGGGCGAAGCTGGGTATATCAGCTGGTTCTTCATATTTTTGTTTGCAATCTTGTGTTTCTCGCTCGGAGGCTACACTTTCCATTTCCAATGTTCAGTCTTTCTTTGGCTATCCGAAAGGCACAAGAAACAAGGAGCTTACACCTATAAGGGCAACAAAAGACGGCCATGTGTGCAACTATTCTCAATGCTGCAAATCATAGTTACACATGAACAAGTTGTTTTTTTCTTCCTTCGTGTGCCATGGCGCAGGAGTTTGAAAAAAAACTGTGGGAAAACAGGTGCTGACCTATCTTTCCTTGCCGGTACTATTAACGGGTGAGAGTCGTGCTAGTGAAAACTAAACCATTGAAATCAATAGTTTAATTTTATCAAGTTATACGGCCATGGTTATCACGGCATAACGGGATAAAAACACATCCATGTGAAGAAGCCCTAAAACATAGTATATGTTATCTAGTCTAAACAATCAAACATTACTTAATCATGTAAAGTGAAAAGTGTGGCATAGCATTTCCCTCTGGTTTTTTCTTGGCACAATGAGGCTCTCTTGTAGACACTAACTGGCGGCCATGACTTAAATCTACAGGTTTCTACTTTGTAGGATTTATATTGTCCAGTTTATTGTATTCTTGCACAAGAATAACTACCTATTGAATTAATTGGATGTTAACTGTCTATTTAAGTAATTATACTGCAAAAGGATTAATGTATAATACCTCATTCATATGCTGGAATCATGAAAGAGTTCAACATTATTTATATATTCTAGCTCTCTGTTTATTTAATCTCATTTGAAGGGATCAATAGACACAAAACGAACAGTCTGTTTATCAAAAACAATGTCAACAATTTCTGGGAAAACTGGACCTGGCTGAAATAAATGAATGTGATAGGTAAATTGAGCACATAGAAATCTTTGATCAAATATTATCATGTGGTCAGCAAATTTAACCCATTATTGACATGGCCTGTTTTGGGCTTAAGGACACAATGATTTTTGGTGGATTTTCATCTACATTTTTCAAAAGCCATAACTTTTTTAGTTTTCCGTCGACGCGGCCGTATAAGGGCTTGTTTTTTGCTTGGCGAACTGTAGTTTTTGATGTTGCCATTTTTGGGTACATAGACTATATTGTAAAATTTTTATTATTTTTTAACAGGGAGAGAAAACGCATCAATTGGGCCATAGATTTTTTGGGGGGGTGTTTACAGCGTTAATCATGCAGCATAAATGATACAATACATTTTTTCTGTGGGTCGGTGTGGTTACAACGATACCAAAATTCTTATATTTTTTTAGGTTTTTCCACTTTTCTGCAATAAAAACCCTTTTTTTGGAAATCTTTTTTCTTTTTTCTAAATCGCTGCATTCAAAGTCCTGTAACTTTTTTATTTTTCTATGTACGGAGCTCTCTGAGGGCTTTTTTTTGTGAGACGAGCTGTAGTTTTTATTGGTACCATATTGCGGAATATACGTTATTTTTTATCACTTTTACTGCATTTTTTGGGAGGCAAAATGCTGAAAATTAGCATTTTGCCACTTTTTTTTAGCGTTTTTTCTTACGCTTTTTGCCATGCAGAATAAAAAGCATGTGCAACTTATTGTACACATCGTTACAAATGCGTCGATACCAAAGATGTGCCATTTTATTTTTATTTTAACCTTTTTTATGCTAATATGAGAAAAAGCATAAAAAGGGTTGTTTTCCCATTTTTTTTTACATTTTTCTTTTTTGGACATTTTTATTATCTTTTTTTTTACACTGTTTGTGTCACTCTGGGAGCCTTTAAACACAGCACTGATGATTGCTGTGATAAAGCATGGCAGGACTTCTGTCCTGTCATGCGGTTACGGTATCCTACACGATAATACGCCAGCCTCGGTTGCCCTAGAACTTATCCGCAACCCCTGTCCCTGCCTACTTGCCTCCACTCCTGGCTAACCCCAGGCGGGCAACTGGGCGGCGGTCCCTACACTCGCTAGGGACCGAGGAGGGACGCTGGCGTACCAAGATGGAACAGGGTAGGATACTGACAGGAATGGCAGGTGAATAAACCAACAGAAAATTAGTCAGATCGGTCAAGGGTTGAGCAATAACCGAGTAATTCTTAATGAATTTCCGGTAAAAATTTGCAAAACCCAAGAACCACTGGAGAGCCTTAAGGTTGTCTGGTCTGACCCATTGGGAGATTGCTGCTACTTTATCAGACTCCATCTGAATCTCCGTGGGTGAAATCACATAACCAAGGAAAGATACTTGTTTAGAACCAAATGTACATTTCTCCAACTTGACAAAAAGTTGATACTCGCGCAAATGGGTCAGAACCAACCTCAGGTGCCGCACATGTGAATCTCAGTCAGGAGAGTACACCAGGATGTCATCAAGATATATGACCAGAAATACCCCCAGGAAGTCGTGAAAAACCACGTTCATAAAACCCTGAAAAACTGCGGGGGCGTTTCAGAGTCCAAAGGGCATGACCAGACATTCAAAATGCCCTAACGGGGTGTTGAACGCCGTCTTCCATTCATCTCCCTCTCGAATGCGAATTAAGTTGTAAGCCACCCTTAAGTCCAGTTTGGAGAACCAGTGGGCCCCTACCACCTGATTCAACAAGTCAGGAATTAGGGGCAAGGAGCACTGGTTCTTCACTGTGATTTTATTCAAGGCCCGATAATCCACACAAGGCCTCAATGTCCCATCCTTCTTGTCAACAAAGAAGAGACCTGCCCCGGCAGGGGACCTGGACGGCCGGATATGTCGTTTGACCAGAGACTCCGAGATATAGGACTTAAGGGCTTCTTGCTCACGCCCTGACAAATTGAAAATGGCTCCCTTAGGGATGGGACTGTCGGGGATCAGATCAATACCACAGTCCCACTCCCTATGGGGAGGCAAGGCCTCAGACAGTCTTTTGGAGAATACGTCCTGAAAATCCGACAAATATTCCGGAATAAGCACAGTATCTGCGGACCACATGGCTACAGTAGTTAGGTGATTATGACAGGATGACCCCCAATGAGTCAATTCCCGGGTGGACCAATCAAATTGGGGATTGTGCAGTGCCAACCAGGGCAAACCAAGCACCACATCAACAGACATATTTTCCATAACTAGGAAAGACAGATTCTCAGAATGGAGAACACCCACAGTGAACTGCAGAATGGGAGTCCTCCATTTAACAACACCTGCGGAGAGAGGGGTCCAATCAATACCAATAAAGCGCATGGGGGGCTTCAGCATGGAAAATTCGGTTATTAGAGGTCTGACAAAATTTAAATTAATCAAATTGACTGCAGCACCAGAATCAATATTGGCTTGACCGGACCGAATAAAATTCCAGAAGCCAATCTGACAAGGCACCAACAACCTAGGGAGTACCTGTGACCCTAGGTGACCCTTCAGAGAATCGCCTAGGATCGGTCGTTCTTCCGCCGCTTCAGACTACCTATAAATGTGAGTATGTTTTCTTTCTTGTATATGTATGCATTGGCTTGAGAAAGGTGCTTGTTGCACCGAAACGCGTTGCCTGCCTGTAATTTAATTTTATTTCACAAATAAAATCGGAAAAATCAACCTGCCTGCTGCAAATAACATCCGCGATCGAGAGGATCTAGAGGAGTCAGCACTTAAAGGAGGGGGCTTCTTGTTCAATACACCCCCCTCCTCCCGAGTAAGTGCCATTCTATTTCTTTCCCTTTCCGTTTTCCACCTAACGGACTTCTTTATTTTACTTATTTGCATTTTCCATGAGCGCATACTTTTTTAACTTAAAACTTGCTGTTTGTTCTTTATTGGGGGACCACTCTCCTGGTGAGAGCCCGCCACATTGTCATTGCAGGTCTCCTCCTGTACGGAGGATAGGAAAATAGCATACCGGATCTCGCTCACTATCCGTTGGCGCTGTCTGAACTGTTGTGTTTCTCCACAGTAGAGGCAAAGATGGTGAGTCATCCGGAACCGTCGCGGTTCCCCAGGACTTAGCTGGTCCACTTCCATAGGCTCGGCCCCTGGAGCTGGCGTGGGAGAAATGGGAACGGATCTACAGGACTCCCTAGTTTTACAGGCCTGAGGTTCCTTTTCTCTAGATCTCAGTCTCCTGTCAGCCTTTACTGCCAATACCATCGCCTCATTAAGTGTTACGGGAGCGGGAAGGGAAATAATTAAATCCTTGATAGCATCAGAAAGGCCCAACAACAACACATCTTTGAGGGCGCCATCATTCCAGGAGGTTTCACCGGCATACTGTCTAAAGGTAGAGCAGTAGTCTTCAGCACACTGCTGCCCCTGACGCAAAACCATGAGGCGAGATATGGCTAACCCCACCCGGTCCGGCTCAATAAAAATACCTCCTAGTTCCTGAAAAAATGCATCAACAGACTGCAGGCAAGCAGAACTCTCAGGTAAGGAGTAGGCCCATGTCTGGGGGGGACCCCGCAGCAAGGACAGAATCAATCCTACCTTCTGGGACTCAGAGCCGGAAGATCCGGGCCGCATCCAGAAATATAGTTTACATGCCTGCTGAAAAACAAAAAACTTGCTTCTCTCCCCAGAAAACACCTCAGGGGGAGGAAATTTGGGTTCAGGAATAGATGGGGAGGCAGGAACCTGCGCCCACATCCGCTGCTCCAGGGCTACCATACGACCGGACAGGTCTTGGATCACGCCCACTAGCTCCTGCAACTGGTTAGCAAGGACGCTCATAGTCTCCATTGGAGACCAAACAAAAACCCATAGGGAAATTTTTAAGGGCCAGTTATTATGTTACGGTATCCTACCCGATGATACGCCAGCCTGGGTTGCCCTAGAACTTACCCGCAACCCCTGTCCCTGCCTACTTGCCTCCACTCCTGGCTAACCCCAGGCGGGCAACTGGGCGGCGGTCCCTACACTCGCTAGGGACCGAGGAGGGACGCTGGCGTACCAAGATGGAACAGGGTAGGATACTGACAGGAATGGCAGGTGAATAAACCAACAGAAAATAAAGCAGACCGAGGCAGATGGATAACCTGGCAGATAACGCAGACAAGCTGAACACAGGAGACTGTCAGAGGCAGGAAGCTAGCACACTGAGCAGAAACCAATAACTGGCAGTGAATGGACCCACTGCCAGCCTTATAAACAGAAGCGTCCGCCCAGGTGCGGAGAGGGGGAGGCGACGCCTCCTAGCAGAGTCTCATAAGAGGGACTCATGCATAGAGCTGCACTCATAGACACCCGCACACACGCCGCCGCCCGGACCCACGAGTGCGCGCACCGCCCCGAGCAGCCACCCGCGGCCCCGGCAGCCGCCGCATGGTAACACATGCCTTATCACTTATACAGCGATCACAGGCTCTGGCAACACAGGACACCGATGTCTGGCGTCATGTTGCCATGGCAACCAACCGGGCGCTCTGCGATTATATCGCGAGAGCCTGGCAACTTCACAGAGGGAGCGCGCTATGTCTCATCATCCTCACCCACAAAAAGCTCTTGAGACAGTTGGCGGAAGTCCCCAGCCTCATAACCCGGACTCCGGAAACTTTCCAAAGGTTGAGCATCCGTCATAACAAAATCCTCAGGTGAGAGAGGAATCGTTTTTCCCAACTCTGGGCAGGGACCTGAGAACAGTTCCTGGGAGTCTACCTGCTCAGAATCGATCATTTTCCTGGAGTGAGGAGGCTGGGAGGAAAGAGGAGCAGCCAGAGGATTCAGAGATGCAGTCCCTAAGCCAGGAATAGTGGACTGCGTAGAAGACTGGGGGTTTGATACATTGCTTGACGCATTATCTGCCATTCACGACAGGACCTGCTCGCACTGCTCTTCTTGTAATAAAGGTCTACCACGCGGACCCGCAAATTGTGATAGGAAGCTGGGGAGCATAGTGATTTGGCGCTCTACTAATCCCTCAGCAGCTGGCTGTGATGCACCCTGCCCAGGACTTCAGCCTGCGCCCACACCCTCACTTGGATGACCGCGACCACGTCCACATCCTTGGCCCTTACCCTTACTCCTCATCATGTCGGATTAAAGGGGTTGTCTCGCGGCAGCAAGTGGGGTTATACACTTCTGTTTGGCCATATTAATGCACTTTGTAATGTACATCGTGCATTAAATATGAGCCATACAGAAGTTATTCACTTACCTGCTCCGTTGCTAGCGTCCCCGTCGCCATGGATCCGTCTAATTCTGATGTCTTCTTGCTTTTTTAGACGCGCTTGCGCTGTGCGGTCTTCTTCCTGGTGAATGGGGCTGCTCGTGCCGGAGAGCTGGTCATTGTAGCTCCGCCCCGTCACGTGTGCCGATTCCAGCCAATCAGGAGGCTGGAATCGGCAATGGACCGCACAGAGCCCACGGTGCACCATGGGAAAGGACCCGCGGTGCATCGTGGGTGAAGATCCCGGCGGCCATCTTGATGAAGGAAGAAGAAGGAAGACGTCGCAGAGCGGGGATTCGGGTAAGTAATATGTTTTTTTTTTTAACACATCCCTTGGGGTTGTCCTGCGCCGAACGGGGGGCCTATGGAAAAAAAAAAAACGTTTCGGCGCGAGACAACCCCTTTAAGGATAGAGCAGGGCCAAAATAAATTACCCCACCATATAGCACTGAGAACTGTGGCTAATTTACTGCACACAGAGACGTGTAAATACTGGAGGCTCTATGCTGTGACCGGAAAAATGTAAATTGCTGTCTTGCGCTGATACGGAGGGGTCATTTACCACTCACAGAGACTTATATATATAATATAATAGAGAGGCTGTATGGAGTGGGAGAAAAATAGAGAGTCAGTGGATAGTGCTTGTAACTGCGGCAAATTCACCGCACCCAAGGAAAGGGTATTGTGCGACGCTTTCCCCAGGGGCAGAAAGCTATACAGCCAGTGAACAGTGCTAATAACAGGGACAACTTCACTGCACCCAAGGAAAGGATATTGTGCAACGCTCTGCCCAGGAGTAGAAAGATATACAGCCAGTGGATAGCGCTGATAACAGGGGCAAATTCACCGAACTCAAGGAAAGGGTATTGTGCGATGCTTTGCCCAGGGGCAGAAAGCTATACAGCCAGTAAACAGTGCTAATAACAGGGACAACTTCACCGCACCCAAGGAAAGGATATTGTGCGACACTCTGCCCAGGGACAGAAAGCTATACATCCAGTGGATAGCGCTGATAACAGGGGCAACTTCACCGCACCCAAGGAAAGGATATTGTGCGACGCTCTGCCCAGAGACAGAAAGCTATACAGTCAGTGAACAATGTTAATAACAGGGGCAAATTCACTGCACCCAAGGAAAGGATATTGTGCGATGCTTTGCCCAGGGGCATAAAGCTATACAGCCAGTGAACAGTGCTAATAACAGGGGCAACTTCACCGCACCAAGTAAAGGATATTGTGCGACGCTCTGACCAGGGGTAGAAAGCTATACAGCCAGTGGATAGCGCTGATAACAGGGGCAACTTCACCGCACCCAAGGAACGAATATTGTGCGACGCTCTGCCCAGGGGCAGAAAGTTATACAGCCAGTAAACAGTGCTTATAACAGGGGCAACTTCACCGCACCCAAGGAAAGGATATTGTGCGACGCTCTGCCCAGGGGCAGAAAGCTATACAGCCAGTGGATAGCGCTGATAACAGGGGCAACTTTACCACACCCAAGGAAATTATATTGTGCGACGCTCTGCCCAGGGGCAGAAAGCTATACAGCCAGTGGATAGTGCTGATAACAGGGGCAACTTCACCCCACCCAACGAAAGGGTATTGTGCGATGCTCTGCCCAGGGGTAGAAAACTATACAGCCAGTGAACAGTGCTAATAACAGGGGCAACTTCACCGCACCCAAGGAAAGGGTATTGTGCGACGCTCTGCCCAGGGGCAGAAAGCTATACAGCCAGTGCATAGTGCTAATAACTGCGGCAACTTCACCGCACACAAGGAAAGGGTATTGTGCAATGGTCTGCACAGGGGCAGAAAGTTATACAGCCAGTGGATTGTGCTGATAACTGTAGCAACTTCACCCAACACATAGAATGGTATCTACGAAATTCTGTTCTGCAGTGGGCCAGGACATATTAGCATACTATTTAGCGATGAAAGTGAGCTGCTATAGCTGTAATGCTCTTTCCCTCAACTCTGCCAAACACAGAACAGTATAGGTGTAATGACCTGCAAAGGCCTAGATGCTTAAAATAAGAAAATTGGTGCACTACTGCTCCCAGCCATCCACAACTGTAATGCACACTATGAAGAGTAGCCCTAAGAAGGACCGTTGGGGTTCTTGAAGATACTTTCCCTGTATAAGCCTCAGCACTTTCCCTAACCTCCGCCAGCATGCGTCTGAGGTGAGTCGCGGGCGGGACCAGTTTAAGTACTTGGCGGTGACCTGATCTCGCCAGCCACTCACTACTGTGAGGGGGAAAGGGCTGGCATGTCACAGCAGGAAGTGATAATGCCTTCCCTGCATGTTTATTGGCTAGAAAATGGCACTAAACATGTAAGAAAGGGAAATGCAATTGACTCGAGAACTGCGTGGTGTTCGTCTCGAGTAACGAGCATCTCGAGCACCCTAATACTCAAACAAGCATCAAGCTCGGACAAGTGTGCTCGCTCATCTCTAATGTTTACTCAATGTGCTGAATAAAAGGCATGCAAAAAATATGAATGATACCACTGGATGGTATTAGTTTTCTTAGATTTTGTTTGTCTATAATTGTGACTTAGATAACAAATCAGACCACTGTCTATTAGCAATCGATGCAGAAATACAGGTAATTTCAGTGAGCACATTTACTTTTTCTTGTACCTGTATATTAACATGTAAGACTTTTGAACATTAAACATATACAAGGTAACTTGACAAAGGTCACATAAAGGTGGTGATAGATCTTGAAACATTGCACTGAATTCACTAGGTAGGTTAAAGGGGTTGTTCCACTGCTAGTTTTACGACAGGAAGCAGACAGCTCCATACATTGTGCAGTGGCCCAGGTTGGCATTGTAGGCTTAGTCCCATTCCCTTCAATAGGACTCTGCGTGCAGTACCATTCCGGGCCACTGCACAATGTACAAAGCTGTCTGCTTCCCGCAGCAAAACAGCTAGAAGCAGGACAACTACTTTAACATTGTGTTAGCCGGAGATGATACAATGTTTTAGATGCAGCTAAAGAATCTGTTTTCTGTATACTTTAAACTTTCTAGGATGTGACTCCACGTCAACAATCATTTTGAAAATGACAAAGACAGCAGGAGTTTTATGCCTTGCTTTAAGAAAATACACAAGCCTTTTCCCACCAGAAATGTAAAGTACTTTTAACCTGAAAGTGAATGCTTCTAGAAAGAAATAGGTCATGATTCACTAAATCCACATGTTTCACACAGATATGGTACTGTAACTGGCTCAAATGGTGTATGAGACAATAAATCAGGCAACAAAGCACAGGCTGGGTGAAAG
The DNA here is from genome assembly GCF_035609145.1 of Eleutherodactylus coqui. Taxonomy (NCBI): domain Eukaryota; kingdom Metazoa; phylum Chordata; class Amphibia; order Anura; family Eleutherodactylidae; genus Eleutherodactylus; species Eleutherodactylus coqui. The sequence goes on from NC_089840.1 coordinate 178,364,213, forward strand.
TGAATCCTAGTTATTATCATCTTCCTTTGCAGATAAATGGAAAGATTTATTAATGGAAAAGCATATCCTTGTTGTTGGCTGAAAATATCACAATTTTTATAACTCTGTGCTTCCATCCAATGCAGTAATTGAAATAAAAGTAAATACAAGTGCCCTATTAATAGTTCTAGTGCTGTATGAGGAATGTACCTAATCAAACTGCTGCCTGGGAAGAGTTGTTCTCTATGTATCATTACCCAGGATATTTTCTAACAAGTATATTTATAAGAAAAACTGCAAACTACAAAGTTTTCAGTGAGAAATAAATGACTTATTGTATGAGAATTATGGAACTGTAATATGACTTCATACTGCAGTGGTGGTACATATGGGAAAACATCATGTCAGATGTGGTCTAATTTTTTGAACCAGTATGTGCTGCTAAACAGGTATAGGTTTGTTTAAAGTAACCCTCCGGTCCCATAGCTGAAACTGTAGGGGGATGTTGCTTAAATTTTGTATTGAGATCGGAGGGCCACTTTAACCTGCTAGTGACCACCCATTCATGTTTTCACGTCCTGGTTATCTGGCCTTTAATCTACAGGGCTGTAAAAACATCCCGACCCTGTAGAGTAAAGCCACGGGGCCTGTGCATGTGACAGCTCCTGGCAATCGGCTGATAGAGGTAGGGTATGCAGTAGGCAGTAAACTCCTTTATGAATTCATTAAAGAGTCTATTTTTCAAAATGGGGTCATTTGTCGGGGTTCTCCATTGTTTTGGTCGCTCAAGGGCTCTACAAGTGTGCAATGGGGCCTAAAACACCTTCAAGCAAAATTTTTGTTCTGAAAGCCACCGGCTGATTCTTTTAGTTTGGTTTCCTTTGTACATACTGACATAAGATTAGGGCCACAATGGTATGTTTGTGAACACAGGGGTATCCATTTGGGGGTAAAAGTCTTTATTCATATGTATCCTTCACAGAATACATCTAAAAATACCTTTTACTATGATATATATTAAAATACACACAATCAGGCCCTAGTCAGACCGGCGTTTTTTTCGTTCGATTTGCGCATGCGCATGCGTCCGGCGATATTATAAAACCATTGCTTTGCAATGGTATCGGACACATGAGCGCTTTTTATGCGCTCATCCAATAAATTATAGAACAGAAATCGCAGATCGCACCTATCTGCGATCTGCGATTCCTGTTCTCTTCTCTATATGCGCTCAATGGGGTCGGCGGCAGCGGCGCCGACCCCATTGAGAGCATATACTAGACAAATCATTCTTCTCTGCCACAGCTGTAACAGCTGTGGCAGAGAAGAACGCTGTTTGCTCATTGAATTCAATGGAGCCGGCAATACAGCCGGCTCCATTGAAAGCAAATATATAAGCCCTTCCCTGCAATTCATCCAGAAATGTGTAAAAATAAAAAAAAATATATATACTCACATTGTCCCGGCAGACGGAGTTCAGCCGCGGCCAGCGGCTGTTCTCCTGAACTGCTCTCTGTAGTATTCAGCAGCCGGGGATTTAAAATCCCCGCCTGCTGAATGAGCTGCCTCTGATTGGTCACAGCCTGACCAATCAGAGGCAGCTCTCACTTACCCATTCATGAATTCATGAATGGGTGAGTGAGTGCTGCCTCTGATTGGCTCAGCGCAGGGACCAATCAGGGGCAGCTCTCCCTCACACCCAGAGAGCAGTTCAGGAGAACTGCTGCCGGCCGCGGCTGAACTCCGTCTGCCGGGACAAGGTGAGTATATATTTTTGGGGGGATTTTACACATTTCTGGATGAATTTCAGGGAAGGGCTTATATATTTAAGCCCTTCCCGAAAATTCATCCCGCGATCGCCCGCAGCGCATTGCTTTCAATGGAGCCGGCTGTATTGCCAGCTCCATTGAATTCAATGCGCTGGACAGCTCCGGCCCGTTTCTATTGAAACGCGGCTAGGAGCAGTATTTTCGAGCGATTTTTCAGCCCCAGTCACGCGGTTTGCGGATGTGCATCCGTCATGCGATCCGCAAATCACGGGAAAAAACGCCCGTGTGACTAAGGCCTCAGGGCACAAACGACGCATGATAGACATACTGCCATAAGTGGTGACTAGGTACGCCGGAGACAAGACATCAATGGACAAAACTAACACTCAGACTGACTAACATAAAAGGCAAAAGACTCCTCTGCTCGTAGGTCTTAGATGAGAGGTGTAAAGCTGAACATTACAAGAGGGCAAATTAGATAAAACACTAAACACCTGCAGTGCCTTAGTTCCACCGGTAGTCAGTAATAGGCCACTGTAGATAGTTGTTGGCCCTGTCACGACTAAGATAGAGACCACTAGCCTTAGGTTAGATAGTTTGTAAGTCAGGTAAGTAGTTTGAGCTCAGATTTATAATTTGATGCGTTTCCCTGCAAATAATGGAAAATAAAGAGCCGATACTGAGGACCTGTTACTGTGAGGAAGACCTCAGAAAGGTCTCAACTACACAGATAAAATAGATCTGGTGCAACTGAGAGATTGTCTGCAATGGATATTGCAGCAAATGCGCAGGACCAATATCCCGAGGACCTACAACCTAGGAAATTCCTTACCTGTCTAGCCCCCAAAAATGCAATAGTAGGGGTCAGACAGACTGGAGTAAGGTGTTAGTCATTAGCTTCTGGGAAAGAAGACTGGTTGTAGCTGTCTGTGCAGGGTCTGTCCATCAGGGGCTAAAGCCAAGGATAGAAACCGCTTTAGGTCAAAGAACCCAGCAGATAGTGCAGTAACCTGATCTATTCAATCCCTGTGCTAAAGTGCTTGCAGAAATCGGGTTGAACAGTCAATCTAACCTCAGGTTTCCTCAATGCTGGAGGTAGCTTTCTAGTAGCTAATCTCCTAGATAGCTAATGAGCTCAATTGCCCTCTCCAAAGAGTCTCCTAAATTGAGAACAAAATAAAGAAAAGAAAGAGACCTATGGTTTTGATGTTAGACTTCACTGCTTCTCTTCACAGCTCCTCGTCAGCCTGGTCGGTCAGCTGATGACATCACCCTCAGGTGCAGGCTCAGTGTTGGGACTTCTCTATCTGGCCCCCTACCGCTCCAGGACTTGCTCCTCTTCTCCCCGCCAGAAGGATCCTCCAGCGTCTGTCTCCCAGAAGCTCTCCTGGTCTTCTCGTGGCTGGCGGCTCCAATTCCGCTCCAATGTGCTATAATATTGAGGGTGTGTCTCCCCAGTTTCCCCTGCTTGTAAAAGGAAAAATGAAACTATCATGAAAGTGACATTTATGAAAATAATACAATTTTATTTATTTTTCACATGCTTTATAATAATTTTTGCAAAAAACTATGGGGTCAGAATGTTCACTACACACTTAGAAAAATTGGCTAAGGGGTCTAGATTTCAAAATGGGTTCACTTGTGGGGAGCCTTCTATTGTTTTGGCAACTTGATGGCTCTACAAGAGTTTCAGTGGGGCCTGGAATTTATTCAGTTGCGCCCTGAAAGCCAAAGGATGTTCCCTCCATTACAAACCTACATATTGGGGCTACGATGGGTATGTTTCTGAACACAGGACAAAGAGTGGTATCAATTTTGGGGAGCACGTCTTCATTCATATATTTGCTTTACAAAAAACAAACTTGAAATTCGTACTTTTCCCTTCTGCTTTGCTTAGATTTATTCAAAAACTGTGGGGTCAAAATGCATAGTGCACCCCTAGATTATTTCGTTAGGGGGTCTAGTTTTCAAAATGGGGTCATTTGTGGGTGTTCTTTATCGTTTTGGCAGCTCAATGGCTCTACAAATGTTCAATGGGGCCTAAAACACCTTCAAGCAAAATATCTGTTCTGAAAGCCACCTGCTGCTCCTTCAGGTTTGGGCCACGGTGTGCATACAGACATAAGAGCCACTATGGATATATTTCTGGACACAGGATAAACTGAGGTATCCATTTTGGGGTGCAAATCTTTTCATGTTAGCTATAGAAAAAAAACTGTCATTAAATTACATATTTGCAAAAATATGACATTTAATTTTTTTCTCCTCTAAATTGTATTAACCCATGCAAAAAAAAGCGAACTGTGAGGTCAAAATATTCATGACACTCCTCAGTGAAGACATTAAGGGGTGTATTTTTTAAAATGGGGTCATTTGTGGGGGTATCCATCATTCTGACCATGTGCTTTTGCAATCTTAGCTTGGTGAAGGAAACTATAATGTTTCTCAAAATGTTAAAAATTAAAATTAAATTTGTACGTTTGTAAGTTAAAAAAAAACCTAAAAGTTTTGAAATATGCTTCTAGAATAAAGTAAACAAACAGAAATATATATATTTATCTAAAATTTGTACTGTATGTCCGCACATATTTAAAATATTGCAGTTGAAAATGTGAAAAAAATGGCAATGCTTTAAAAATGTTCCCAATGTTGGTGCTTTTAATAAATATACACAAATTAAATCGTTCCATTTTTACCAACTAAATGAAGTACAATATGCGGTGAAAAAACAACTTCAGAATTACTGGGATATGCAAAACGTTTACAGAGTTATTCTATGTTTAAGGCCTGTTTCACACGGCTACAAAATTGCACGATTTTGTAGCATGCAACATCGCTATGAAAGGCATGTATGTAAAGCCCATGGTTTCCAATGGCTTCTTTCAGGTTACAAAACATCACTCATGTGAAAGAACCCATTAGAAACCATGGGCTCACATCCATGTGTTTCGTTGCGATGTTGCATCGCTACAAAATCGTGCCATTTTGTAGCCCGTGTGAAAACAGGCATTAGAGAAACATGTCAGATTTCCAAAATTTGGTCTGGTCGTTAAGGCACAAACAGGCTTGATCACTAAGGGGTTAATTGTCACCAAGCAGGTCTTGAAAAACTCAAGACCATATTGGCTACCAATAGACTCTTTTCATCAGGGTACAATCCCATGTAGTAGCTTTCACACAGCTGTCTTGTGGCTGAGTTATGGCATTGATGTGGCTAAGAACCCCACAGGTGATGCAGGTCTGTGCAGTTTGCTAATAAATTAAGTGTTGACTGGCTGTTCATTGTTAATGGCCGTTTGGTTTAACTAAGACCCCAAAGCCACACACTAAAAAGAATAACTGTTATGAAATGGATTTCATTATAGTCAACAGAAGACTTTGAGGATGCAGTTTTATTATGGTTTTGATGCAGGTTCCACTACAAATATGTTGCAAAATCCATGTTGTGTACAGTCTCTTACTGCTTCCCTGGACCTTCAGCTTTACTTCAAGGAAGCATTTTTCTTTGACACAGAGGCAGTCCTGCTACTGGACACTGGGTCTTTTTCTTTTACCAATTTTCGGGAAGATCTCTAAGGATAGTAAATTTTGCCATACAATTGAAAATACCACATTAGAGGCATACTTCTCTTTTAGGATGTCTTGTGCCAACCTATATTCTCAGTGCCCTCAGCTTTGGCATGTGAATGAGATTTTAGCCCAATAACCTTAATTTTATCACTGCTATATTTTTTTTTTACTGTACCAGAAAAAGCAAAGAAAGAAAAAAGAACTATTATAGCTTCTATGTCACAGTCAAATAGTTAGAAATATTAGCAGCTATGGTATAGAGTCTACAGGTCATTTCATTACCAAAGTGATGATACATGCCAGGATCATTTGGTACTGCTAATAAGGAAGGTGAATTGCTAATGCAGTTGCAGCTAAGGAAAGGTCAAATGAATTGTTATAACTCTATTGTTAATTCAGGTACTTACTTTGCTGGAATGCATCTGTACAAATTCTAGAATTAAGCTCCATCACAGCAACAGAGAATACTGAAGAGCTTTATCACGTGTCCTACTGCTGATATTCCCTAAAGATACAGAATGTTACAACAAAGGCTACATTAATGAATTATCTATCAGCCATAAAAGGTTATATTCTGAACATACCCATGTCAGTGCTCACAGTAGCTATATTGTGCTTTTGGGCTGATTAAACTATTTTGAGATGTATAGTACCATGAAATACCCTCCTGAACATATATAACAAATCTTCTCTGTCTTGTTACTTGCTTTCCTTTTTACCTAGATGTATCTAATTCTGCTGTTACATCAGTGCTGCGCACGCAACCCAGCATGGACATAAAGCAATGTTCAAACAGGACAAATAAACACCAGTAAGTGCCACGTATAACATAAAAGCCACCAAAAAAATTGTGGTATGCCCTATTTTTCAGCGTTTTGCAGATTTTTTTATCTTCCATTTTCCCCTATGGAAAGGCAGGAACTTGTGATTTTCGTGCAATGCATTGTAAAAATTAGAAAGTCCTGTTAACTTTCACGCTAAAAATTCATGGCAAAATCGAGTGAAGAAAATGCATGAGAAAATCATGGCAACAATGTTTTTGCGAGAAAAAACAGCTCTGACACTCAAAAATCGCGGGACAAAGTTTGGCCATGATTTTCACATGACAATATTGTGATTGCCAGTTTGAAAGAGCCCTAAAGCAGGGTAGTAATAAAAGGACTTCAGATGCTGACTACAATGGTTACAAATGCTACCAAAATGTATGATTTGCCCTTACATTTTTAGACTTAAACAAATACACCAAATGATTTTTTACCTGGAATTTTGCAGCTAGTAGATTACAGCTGATACTCTGCTGCAAAGATGATCACAGATAGTCAATGGTAGTACGATGCCTAATGAAGGCCCCAAGTCTGCCATCTTTGTACTCCTATGAGGCCCTGTCAGAGGCAATGTGTGACACTGTATTATATCAAGTGATTGGGTTCATATATGGTGATGTCCTCAATTGTTTAAAAAAAAAAAAAAGATAAAAAACTTTTTACTTTTGCAAAATGCTTTGCTACATCAAAAAAAGCACACATAATTATCATTACTACAACAATAATGACACATGCGATAAAAGAAACATGTTATTTATACCATATGATAAATGGAACATAAAAATAGTTTAAAAAAACTTTGTCAAAATTGCCTTTTTGTTCACACCGCCTCCTAGAAAAAGAAATAAAACGTGATTGAAATCAATAGCCAAGAAATAACATTAACAATATGTGTACTGTATGTTGGCGCCATTTTGTAAGTGCCCTTTTATTTATTTTGGACTTCAGAAACCACGGTAATAAAGGGAAAACTTTTCTAATTTTGATGAAAACATCCGAAACTTATTTTTAAGGGACCAATTTAGTTCTGAAAGTGACTTTCAAAGGCCTATATATTAGAAACCCTCACTTTAAAAATCCACTATTCAAAGTCTTCAAAATGGCATTTAAAAAATCTGTTAACTCACAGGTACTAAAACAAAGTGTAGGATACATTTAAAAGTATAATTTTTCTGGTAGATTTTCAATCGTAATATTTTTTTGGTTACACTAAGTTAGCAGATAAACAAAACTTAGCATTTATTACCCTGAATTTGCAATTTCAAGAAATATTCCACATGTGTAACTTGACTCAAACGTAAGCCTCAGATATCTATTATAGATATTGGGACCTTCCTTTTATTGGGCCATTTTCCAGGCACCATTTAAAGTTTGCAGAGGCATTGAGATACCAAGAGATAAGAAAAATCCCTCAAAAGAGCCCCATTTTGGAAAATATACCCATCAAGGAATTCTTGAAGGGGTATATTGAACATTTTAACCCCAAGAGGCACTTTAGAATTGGGCTTTGAAGAGGAAATATTACATTTTTTTAAAAAGTGTAGCTTTGGGGGGGGCGGGACCAACCACCAATGGAGTAGGTCGCAAGAGCTCTCTGCTCCCGCCTGAACCGCCGCCTGTAAAGACGATCTAGCCGCCGCAGACACCAGGACTTACCCGGAATGGGGAGGAAAAAAACAGCAGACACCCAGGAGCAGCACCGGAGGCCGACCGCAGCAGTAATGGAGCGCTTTCTCCCCTCCCCGACGGGACCGCAGCCACAGAGAGGCGCAGCCAAGATGGCGCCGCGCATAGCAGCACACGAGGAGGAGAGGAGCCGGGCGGCCGCGGGAAGCGGCAAGAGCGAGCAGCCGGAAGCTCACGGCAGTGGAGCGCCGGCGGAACGAGGGACCGACCAGCAGGGGTGACAAGTAAGGAGGCCAGACACCCCTCAGGTCCCGGAGGGAAGCGGCGGGAGCCGCGGAGGGGGGGAGGGGAAACAGCCAGACACCAAAAAGAAAGCTGTTTCCCTGCATCCAGCAGAAGATATGGAGCTGGCAGGGGCTATTAACCCTGTGATACAGGGGACCATAGGGGAGACAGAGCCCACAGAGGGCTACCCACCGACCCACAAGCAAAGGCTGAGAGCCAGCCCAGGAGACCCACAGTCCCCCCTCTTTTCAAGGGGAAACAAAGCAGAAGGGCAGACGAGCCCCATTGCGAGCACAAGTAAGCAAGCTGAGACAGACCCACCTGCCTCCCCCCTCCCCCAAAGACCTGCACGAAGCCAGCAGAACCCCCCACTAGCAAGGGATGATGCGCAAGTGAAAAGAACTACAACCCCCAGCATGAGCAGCGCCCTAACAAGCAAAAAAAGTGTGGCCCAAGCAACAGTCCAGGGGGAGACCCCCACCTCAAAAAGACAAGCAGACCCATGTACCAGCTCCCCGGGCAGCGGAGGACATAACCCCACAGATGACGACTGGGACTGGAAAGCTCACCTGAAGGCGATCCCTACGAAAACTGAGATGAACTCACTTCTACAAAAACTAGACGCAGCCCACAAACAAGATATCGCAGCCCTACAAGGAGATATCAAACATATCGGACAAAGGGTGGAAGAAGTTGAAGAGAATCAAGATACGATCCAGAACTCCCTAAAAGAGCATGCACAATTATTGGAAATGCAGGCGCACCAGATAGCGGAACTGACTAACCACATTGATGACATTGAAAACCGTCACAGACGGAATAACCTCCGCATAAGAGGCCTCCCTGAAGAGGTTGACAATAGCCAACTGGAAGAATGGACCATCGAATTCTTCAACCATATTTTAGGCAGACCCTTAGAGAGTCATCTGGAACTTGACAGAGTTCATCGTGCCCTGGGCCCAAAACCGACCGATCCAACCAGACCCAGAGACGTCATATGCCGGGTACATTTCTTCAGAGAAAAAGACCAAATTCTCCAAAAAACCCGAACAGCAGAAGATCTTAAGTTCAAAGGTCACACGGTCGAGGTGTTCCCGGACTTATCTAGGCGCACGCTGCAACTACGGTGAGCCTTAAAACCTTTACTCAACGCTATGCGGGAAAGAAACATCCCGTATAGGTGGGGATTCCCACTTCAACTACAAGCTAGGAGAGGAGGGAAGACGGCGACCTTCAAGAACCTGGGAGATCTACCGGGGTTCCTGGGGACTCTGGAACTGCCACACATTGTGATCCCAGACTGGCCCTCATTCAGAGGCCCCCCTGTCCCTCCACCAAGGTCAGAATGGCTAAAGGTGGGAAAAGGTGGACGCAAAACACAAAGCAACGGAACGAAAGACAAGGACAGTAACGGAACCTAAAGTACAAACCTTCCTAAGGTCTCGGGCCTCATGGACACATGATATTCCGAAGTTAAAATGGAACCTCCTCCTTCCTCATTACACACCGACTGGACATGGTCACCCTACAGACCCCAGTCACTGAGATGGCCCTGCGGCGGGCTGGAATTACGTCTCCAGAAAAGCAACTTCCTTCTATTCTCTCCTGCTCTCCATTTTCCTGTTTCTCTTCTCTCTTTCATATCATTCCCCCCCTACCTCTCTCTCCTATCCCCCCCCCTTCACTCTCCTCCCTCCCCTTAATTCTTCTTCTCCTTCACTCCTGATTTTTTCGGCCTCTTGCCATTCCTATAGCTTTTCTCCCCCCTCTAAGATAGAGCCACGGCGAGGGTGAAGGTGAGGGCAGACCTCCGTTCTTGGTCTTCCCTTCCCCCCCACAATAGGACAAGCAACCCCGAGCTGCAGTAAAAGTTAAATTTATATTTCCAAGTTATACTCTGATGGGCAATCATACCCTGCCCATTGATGTTGCTTTTTTGTTTTTGTTTATGTTTTTATTCCCCCTCTTTTTGGGGAACTTTTTATTTTTCTCTTTTTTTTGTGTGTGTTTCATTTGATCTCCCTAACACCCAGCCCCCCCCCCCCCACCTTACTCCCAGGGCCAGATGTACAGGTGCGTAGAAAGTCACCCCCTTATGGAACAACATGGCTAGTCTAAAGATTTGCACCTATAACACTAAGGGGCTGAATATTCCAATTAAAAGAGGCCAAATCTTATACCATATGCAGAAGAAGGGGGTAAAGGTGCTCTTGCTCCAAGAGACACATTTCAAGGCGGGAGAGATCCCAGCATGTTCCACCAAACTATTCCCCACATGGTATCATAGCCCCGACCCGAGCCGCAAAGCAGGAGGCGTGTCTATTGCCTTCCATAGTACCTTACAAATTCAGCCCCTTGATGTGTTAAATGACCCGGAGGGACGCTTTTTGTTTATCAAAGCAGAAGTACTGGGCAAGACTATCTCATTTGCTAACGTTTATTTTCCAAACCAGGGACAGACATCCTTCGGATTAGCCATGCTGGAGAAACTGGCGAGGTTCGCAGAGGACTCAACCATCATATTGGGAGGAGACTTCAATCTCGCAGTCGATCCAGAACACGACACTTCCTCGGGTAAGTCCTCTGTCTCGCGGGCGGCCACACGTGCCCTCCTCAAGGAATTGGGAAGGTTGCATCTGGTAGACCTATGGCGGGTTATGCACCCGGGTGTCAGGGACTACACACACCACTCGTCTGCGAACAACAGCTACGGTAGAATAGATTACGTATGGGTCTCCCACTCGCTCCTTGACACACAACCCTCGAGTTCGATAGGGCCTCTTATCTGGTCAGACCACGCGCCAGTTTACGAGGAATTTACAGACACGCAGGGCGACACACGACTTAAACACTGGAGACTGAATGACAATTTATTAAAAGACTCCATATGCGTTCAGGAGGTTAGAACCACCATAACGAACTTCATAAAAGACCACCAAAATGACGAGCCCCGAGCCCCGCTGAAGTGGGAAGCGCTAAAATGTGTCACCAGAGGGATATTAATATCACATGGGGCAAGGCTGAAAAAGGAGCGGGCGCGCGAACTAGGAGACCTATTGTCAGCTTTACAGAAACAAGAAACTGCAAATAAAAGAACACCAAACAACGGGTTGCAGGCAGATATATCGGCCCTCCGTCAGCGAATTAGGTCAATTCTGGATCAGAGAACCTTAGCATACAGGGATAGGATGAGGGGCATAGACTTCGAATCTGGGGATAAATGCGGTAAAAGGTTAGCTCAATCCCTACACCCTAGAACGCCCCAGACATTTATAACAAAACTGCATAAAACTGGGGGGGACCTGGCCCTCTCTACGCGGGACATACTAGAGGAATTTCACAGATACTATGACAGGTTATACAACATAGAAAAGGAAAGCAGACCAAACGAAGCAAGTATACAGGAAGAAGAGGACTATCTAAAAGAGTTCGGACCAGGCCCAGTAGAGCAGGAGGCAGCCGAGACCTTAGACCAAGATTTCACCCAAGAGGAAATCTTGGAATGCATTGGGGAGTTAAAATCAGGCAAGAGCCCAGGCCCAGATGGGTACTCGGCACGCTTCTACAAAATGATCAAGGACGAATTGGCCCCCCTCTTAGTAAAAACCTTCAACGAGATATCCCAAGAGAGCCCCTTCCCACCCCAAGCTCTCCAGGTGCACATAGCAGTGGTCCCGAAGCCGGGAAAAGACCCAACATATTGCTCCAATTTCAGACCAATATCATTGATCAATATCGATGTTAAAATGTTCGCTAAGCTAATTGCTAATAGGCTAAGCGAGCATATTCCGGGCCTGATTCACAAAGAGCAGGTGGGCTTTGTCCCTGGAAGAGAAGCCAGGGACAACACCATTAAATCTATCTCCTTGATCAACCTGGCCAGAACACGAGATGAACCACTGTGCTTACTCACGGTGGACGCAGAAAAGGCGTTTGACAGGGTCAGGTGGAGGTTCCTGGAGGGGACCCTACAGCGAATAGGACTCAGACAGAAGACAAAGGGGCGGTTTATGGCACTATACAGCAGTCCATCAGCCAAGATTAAAATTAACGGTGCCCTCTCGGACACTATAACGATCCGTAATGGCACTAGACAAGGCTGCCCGTTATCGCCCCTACTTTACATTCTATCAATGGAGTCCCTAGCCAATGCCATCCGGAGCAATGCCTCAATCAGGGGCATTTTAGACGGGACCTCTGAACACAAAATGGCACTGTTTGCGGACGACCTCCTCCTGTTCCTGTCAAACCCCAGAGTCGGACTGCCAGTAGTGATGAGAGAATTTGCGAGATATGGGCGAGCAAGCAATTTTAAAGTAAATCTACAAAAGTCAGAGATATTAAACGTAACGATCCCCCAGAGGGAGGCCCTTGATATTGCAGAGGCCTTCCCCTTTAAATGGAGACCTTCATCTATCAATTATCTGGGGGTCCAACTTCCCGCAAACCCCGCCCATATCTTTGAGCTAAATTTCCAGCCCTTTCTCTCTAAACTCAAGGAGGACTTAGAAAAATGGAACCCACTCTATGTGTCCTGGATGGGCAGGATCAATGCAGTAAAAATGGATACCCTGCCGAAATTTTTATATCTATGCCAGACACTACCTGTCCAACTAGACCGACGGTATCTGCTAAATATTCGCACAATAATCACCAAATTTGTATGGAAGGAACGCAGACCCCGACTCAGCTTTGCGCTCCTCACACGCCCTAAGGAACAGGGAGGGCTGGGACTCCCAGACTTCACCTTATATTATAGAGCGAGCCTTGCTAACTACGTGCTATCTCTCCTACATGACAAGAGATCGAAGCTATGGGTAGAGATAGAACACAACTTAACATCTACGGCGGTTCAGGGGGCCCCATGGATACCAAGACAATTAATAGGGGGGATACACATTATATCACCACTCCTTAGGGGGGTATTAAGAGCCTGGGGCACATTTGCCCCGAAAATGGGCTTGATCTCCGTTCCGGGACCACTAACACCACTGACAACTAATCCCCAGTTCCGGGCCTTTGAAGGAGGAGACCCTGTCCTGTCCTTGCCTAGCTCTCCTATACCACGAGTAAGAAACATAGTCACACAAACGGGAGTGAGACCTCTAAGAGACTTTTATGGAGAAATTAGACCCCCACCGGGGACTTGGCTAAAATATTTCCAGGTAAGGGGGTGTGTGGAGTCCCTGACGCCCAGAGGATGTGGCACTTTGCCACTGACACAGTTTGAAACGGCCTGTATGTCGGCGTCCCCCGTGGAACACGGGATTTCGATGGTATATAGAATGTTGGTGACCCGCGAGACAGAGGATGATCCCCCCGGATACACGACACATTGGGAACGGGAATTAGGGGTAACATTTACCTGCGCAGATTGGAAAAGGGCCTTTCTTATGTGTCACAAGAGTACCAAGTTCGGTAGAATACAAGAACAAAATTTTAAAATTCTATCACGCTGGTATAGGACACTGTCGAGACTGCATCAAATGGACCCCCAGGTATCCCCTACGTGCTGGAGATGCCAGGGCAGCATAGGAACGATGTATCACATCTGGTGGGAATGCCCTCCAGTAGCCGAACTGTGGAAAAGTGTAGAACTTCTCTACAATAATATGAGCAGATCGGCGGTGTCCATAACGGCAAAAATGGCCCTTCTTCTAATGATACCAGGCTCCATGGCAAAGATTAAGTTAGGGCTATTGAGACTGGTTATTCTGGCGGTTAGGATGTCTGTTCCTGGCCTTTGGCGCTCTACGGCCCCTCCCACAAGGATTGTATGGACAGAAAAATTTAATACACTTATGAGATATGAAGTAGATGGAGCGGAGGAAGAGAAGGAACGCATAAAGTCCTACAACCTTTGGAGCCCGTGGATCGCCATGAGAGCATCAAAAACTTTTGAGAACTGGCTGAACACAGGTACGCTGGATCCATAGACACCCGCGGAACCAAGTAAGCAAGAGCCCCCCTCCCCCCCATTTTCCTACCCCATCTGCCCCTCCCCCCTATTCCCCTGTCTGAGTGCAAGCCCTATTGCCCCTCCCCCCCCAAATTTTTTTTTTGTTTTTTTTTGTTTTGTATTTTTCTTTTTTTCTATTTTTTAGGTATATTGCTATATATTTTTTGTTTATTTTTACTGTTTTATAAAGATAAGCAAAAGTGAGTGTATTCTGCAAAAAATGTTAATTAATCCGGGAAGTTTTGGGGTCATTGTATTATGACCAAACAGCAAAAGCAGATCATTACGGCATACTACTGTTATATTGTTTATTGAAAATGTTTAATAAAAAATGATTGAAACTAAAAAGTGTAGCTTTGGCTCCAAGTTTTTCATGTTCACAATAGAAGAAAATCCACCCTACAACATGTGCCCCAATTTCTCTTGAGTATAGAAATGCCCCATATGATGCAAACAGCTTTTTGGGTACATGGTATGTTTCAGATTAAAAGGAGAACAAGTTGACTCTTCAAGCATAGATTTTGGTGGGAAAACTTCTTGACATGTCACATTTGCAAGTCCCAGAAATACCGAGAAAATTTGAAGAACCCAAAACTGTTTTGGAAACGAGAGTCCTCAAAGTAATCATCAAGGGGTGTAGTGAGTGTTTTGACCTTCAGGTGTTTGGTGGTAATTGTTAACAACTGGTCATGAAAATGAAAAATCTCTTTTTTTTTCCAAAAACATAGCTTTAGCCCCAATTTTGTTATTTTCAAGAGTAGTGATATGAGAAAAAATACCACAAAATTTGCCATCCAAATTCTCTTGAGTACTGAAATGCCTCACATGTTAAAGCAAAAATTCTGTGAAACCAGGTTTATCTATCTTGTGTCAAATTTGTTTTAAAAGGATGGCCTCCTGCAGACGGCCGGGTTGGATCCCCTGCAAGAATTCTCGCAGCTGGATCTGACCCGCATCCCTGCAGGGACCAGTACGTCTCTCACTTGCTTCCGCGGCTCCAGCTCTGTGATGTTCCGGCTGCCGCCCAGTCGGCGCGTGCGCAGAGTGGAGCCGGTGGGCCGGGAGTGACATTTCTGTGTGGACCTCTGTGAGACCCGCACAGAAGTAGAACATGCCGGGATTTGTTTTCGCGTGTTTTCACGCGGACAAATCGCATCCGTCTGCATAGGATTGCGTTTTGTTGTGCAATCCTATGCAGGCGGGCACAGGCGGAAATTCAGCAGGAAATCACACCGCAGAATTTCCGCCCGTGTGCAGGGGCCTATAGCAGCTGCCGGAAATCAATCTGCCACACTCAGGCTGGTGTAAAGAATGATCTCAGTTTCATTTTGTCACGCAGCACTTTTACAGTGTTTTAAATCAAAGGGTGTTCTTATCTTCCTAGCCAATAAAGAAGCATAGAGGATTGCAGAAGTTTTTAGGTTTGTCATAGAACACAAGTTTTGCTCTATCATCTTGCTAATTCATGCTGTGATGTCAATGGTTTCTTATCAGCAGTGTTTATTCCGGCCATGTTATCTGGCTAGGCGAGCTGTTGCAGCTATCAATGAATATGCCCTGTAGTTAGAAAGCTCCTTAATAGCTTAATATATATTTCCTTAAAGCTACGCATACATATTTTAATCCCAACAAAGAATGAAATCATATGAAGGTATATAAAGAATTAATTTGACAATGTTACATAAATTTATTATCTAACACATATGTAAGTGAAAAATAAAGAATCAACTGAAAAAAGTTGGGTGGAAACCTCCATGAGAAAGCAGCCATATGAAATGTTTACAATCTTTCCCAGAAAAAATGCATGTCAGAAATGGCTGAATGAGTAGAATTTTTATGAATGACAGAAGAGCATATTTTGATGTCTTGGTTTTTCAAGAGGGTAGTAGTTTACATTTTCCAATTTTCAAATATCAAAAGTGATTTACTCTTGGATGATAAAACAGCATTTCTAAGTTAGGATTCAAAATGGTTGCCTTTGGCCACTACTGAAAACATTCCACATACAATATATTACAAGAAAACAGATTTATTGTCAGTAAGTTAAATTAATTTTAGACTTAGGATTTAGTATGAATATATTTTTCAAAACAGTCTTAAAAAAATAACTCCAATAGACACATGAAATAGCATCTAACAACCCCTAACCTACAGTAGCTCACATTACAACACTTGCATCTAAGTAGTTTTTTGAGAAAATTACATTTTAGTGTCTATCTTCCATGTTAAATGAGGGCTTCACTACCTTACAAGAAATAACTGTACATATTACATGATACTGTGCACTGACACCACATAAGGATTACAGCTCTCAGAAATTATACTATTTGACATATTGACCATAGTTACATTCTTACTCCTATTGTACTACTGTATGCCATTTTGAATCTCCCACTGGTACAATATAATTGCATGCCTTGTGTTGACCCCAGCTCAGTTTCCTGGCTATGACCGTCAAGTCATAACTAAGAGTTCTGCAAAAGTTGGACTGCTTTCTTGGTATAGACACTTGGCTATGCTGACCGACCTCTGCAGTGCACACACTGCTAATTAAAAACCTGGGGTCACAACCTGGAGATCCAACTGAGAAAGTCTATACCTTCATCAAGAGGTTTTGGCAGACTTTTAGACTGGGCCGTAGTTTATCCTGTGCAAACCAGTTTAAGCATAGAGGTTCTTCTAACAAATAGTCAGTAGCTCACCTGGAATAAATCACAGTCCAGCCCAGTCTGGCGTGCCTGAAGAGACTAAGTCAAGGTCTAGAAACACGTATATAGAAACAGAAAACTCTGGCATTGCCAACTGTCCATAAAAATCTTCAGATCTTTATTTAGAAAAATTTAAATTGCATATGTTCACTTTAAAAGGTACTGCTATGCATTTCGGAATATTAATTTCTTCTTCACGACATACAATGTACCACACCAACATTCATTAAGTAGGATAGAAAGGAAGTCACATGCTAAAAACATCCAATCACGAGTGGCTGAAATCTGTTGGAAAGAATTAATGCAAAATAATAAACCAATTCATTCATAGTATAAATATAAATCATATCTAACATTGAAGCCCTGTGGGACTGTATTATGTAAAACATAAATCCAGTAAGCCTCTCTATTTAGTAATCTCCACCAATGATCTCCAACTATCTTGGGTTTATTAATCCTTTATACTCCCTGAAATAAAAAGGATTGCATGTTGCTGTCATGTTTTAAAAGAAAATGTTTTGAGGAAAATTCTTTACATAATAGTGCCATAATAGAATCTGAAGAGTCAGCTATTGCTGCGGTGTGATCACAAATTAAAGAGTTGCAGTAGGGACTTGAACAATTTTTACATTTGCAAGATTTTATCCAGTTAGATGAAAAATGTAAAAAATTGTGCATTCCAAATTGAGGGCTGTATCATTTAGATTAAAAACAATAATTTTATGAGGGCTAAAAGTAGTTATGAAATGGATTATGTGTACAGTATAACTGGGCACAAGATAAATGAAAATCAAAGACAAAAATCCACTCTATATTAATGCAGTGATGTGAAGACGTCTTCTGATTCCAGAGTAAGGCCTGGGTCAGACAAGGGTTTTTTTTGTGCACAAATAGCGACGCAAAAATATTGCGTCTATTAGAACCAATGGTTTCCTATTGAAGCGTTCACATGAACAATTTTTAGATGCGCAAAACACTCGCACCTGCAAAAGATAGGACATGTGTGGCTACAATACACGCATCTAAGGTGTGTGCTGCGAGAAAAGATAGGACCTGCGTTTTGCACAGGGGTTCCCAATGACTCCTATGAGAGCTGGATTAATATGCAGTCCGCACCACAGATACTGTGAATGAGCAAATTATGTGCAAATGCAGATTGCGACTTTAGCTTCGTTCACGCGATTTTTCCACACGCGAGCCGTGAACTTTTTGCGTGGCTATTTGTGCGCAAAAAAGTTTCCAAGACGTGAATTCTTCTTTAGAAACTAAGTTTATATTTCTTCTGGAGTATTGTTCATCCATTTCAATACAATATATGCCGCAGGCTAGATCTAATTCTAATATTTTTTTTCTCTCTTGTATACTGGAGTTAGAGAAAAAAAAGATTAAAAACAAAACAAAATGGCCCCGGTTTTCTACAGACTAGCCAGACACACCATGGTCTATATTTACAGGCTCCACACACAGAGGCAGAAGGAGTAGCCCACCCGCGAGAAGGACTGAGAAAGAGGCAGCTGCGGACACCATCTCAGTGGGCCAGGTGAGAGCTCATAGCCATTGGTGGAGCCCAGCTGCACTTTTCTCACCGCGGCTCACGCCCGAGAGTGACTGCTTTGCGGAAGCTGCTGCAGTCTTCTCCGCCTGGCCCTGAAAAGCAATGCAGCAGGACAACTGAACCCTCTGGAGTTCCACCTGGCCTGACAGGCACCGCTGCCTGAGTGGTGGGAATCCCTTACCTTGTGCAGCAGAGGTTATCTGCACCAATGCGATGACTGCCGCGATTCCCTGGATGCCCACGGAGGAGCACCGGTCCTTTGATCCAGAGACCTACACGTCTGGGAGCCAGGCCTGACCATTGCAAGACATCTGGGCCTTTACAGCCTCGCAAGGCCCACAAAGCCAGAGCCTAAATTTAACAGAGTTAAATGAGATCTCACAAGAACACCAGCAAGATCTTGCGAGAACACCAGCGGGATCAGACCCCATGTGAGACGTGGTGGGTTCTTCCCAGGACACTAGAACAGCCAGGAGGAATAGCAATTGTGAGAGGTGGAGAGTTTCTCTTTCTGGTGCCATCTCCTGATAGGCTAGGGATACAGAGTGGATAGAGTACTGAAGGCCTGCAATAAAGTTGAATACAGCCGACCTTCCTCATCCCTCTGTCTGACTGTTGACTCATCCATTCATCCATCCATCTGCAAGTCTACAGACAAAGGCAGTCTTTCTATGAACCTTTACTCATTATATGTCCTTTTGAGATAGAATTGCTGAATTATATAGTACTCAAATGGGCTCTATTCAGATCCCCCGCAGTCTGATGGAGAGTGCCTCCCAACACAGGCCCTAGCGATCCCAGGAGTGAGATTCCTCTATCCATCCAACCATCCACTGGCGGAGGGTGACAGGCAGGAATAGGGTCACTGTGATCATCCCAGTTTCACCACTCACATAACAATAAAGAGAGATCCTCTCCATAGGCTGCTGCTACAACTGGGGTGAGCAGAGCTGAAATTGCTTCCTAGCTAATTTGCGTTCCATCTCTCCCCTTAACAAACAGAGATTTACAGGCTTGGTCACTTAAAGCTTTCCTGTTTTGTGGCATCGCTGACAAATAATTCATAAATAGTACAGTCTCCTATCTTGCTACTCATATTTCACCTAGTGAATATTCTACTGAGATGTCTCAGGGACATCTCTGCCTTACAATACACATACCAGAAAGCCATGGCTGACTGAAATCTTCTTCCTTGGATAAGCATAGCTCCAAAACAGCTCACAACACGACCATTTAATGTCATTCTCACCCTAAGGGTGGACACCCACTGGCGATATTTTCTTTCTTGTGCTGCGAGAGCACATGAAAACTCTCGCCTCGCAGCGCAAGAAAGACGCCGAAATACAACCGGCATATCACCAGTGTTTTCAATGGGGCCAGCGGAGCCGCGCTAGCCCCATTGAAGAAATAGGGAGAATACCACAGACTTCTGCCACAGCTGTGACAGCTGTGACAGCTGTGGTAGAAGTTTCCTTTATCCCCGCTGTGGCAGAAGTGCAGAATGATATCCCATTGCTTTCAATGGGATTGGCATTGCTGCCGATCCCATTGAAAGCAGTGCTTTCTGGCAAGCCCTGCAGTATGATTATCGGGGAAGGGCTTGAAATATAAGCCCTTCCCTGAAAATCATCAATAAGTGGTAAAAAAAAAAAAAATTATTCACCTCTCCGCCACTCAGACGCGTCCTCCGGGACACTGCTGTCCAGCACTTTCAGCAGGCGGGGATTTAAAAATCCCCACCTCCTGAAAGGGCTGTGCTGATTGGCTGAGGGCTCAGCCAATAGCAGCTAGTGCTTAGCTATTGGCTGAGCGCTCAGCCAATTATAGATAGTCCTTAGCTATTCATTCATGAATAGCACTATCTTAGCTATTCATGAATGAATAGCTAAGGACTAACTGTAATTGGCTGAGCGCTCAGCCAATCAGCACAGCCCTTTCAGGAGGCGGGGATTTCTAAATCCCCGTCTGCTGAGAGAGCTTAACAGCAGTGCAGGGGAGCCAGCCGGAGGACGCGTCTGAGCGGCAGAGAGGTGAACAATTTAAAAAAAATTTTTTTACCACTTATTGATGATTTTCAGGGAAGGGCTTATATTTCAAGCCCTTCCCCGAAAATCATACTGCAGGGTTTGCTACAAGGGTTTGCAGCAGCACCGATCCCATTTAAAGCAATGGGATAGCATGCCGCGGACTTCTGCCACAGCTGTGACAGCTGTGGCAGAGGATTCCGGGGATGAAGGAAACTCCTGCCACAGCTGTCACAGCTGTGACAGAAGTCCGCGGCATTCTCCATTTCTTTTCAATAGGGCTAGCGCTGCTGCCGCTGGCCCCATTGGAAAGACTGGCGATATCCCAGCGTGATGCTGTTTTTTTTCTCGCACTGCGCTGCGAGACTTTTCCTTTACTCTCGCAGCGCAGTGGAGAAAAAAACGCCAGTGGGTGTCCGCCCTAACACTCATTGATCACTCTTGCTACAACTTTCAATTCACACAACAAGCAACAACTACCTTAGCCAGCCCTCCTTAATTACATAAGTGTTAATAGCAGCCCACATAGACCCTACAATACTTAACCACAATGGGAAAGTGACGTAACAGAACCGTGGACTCGAGGAGAGTCACAGACATTTTTCCACCAGGTTCCCATAGTGATAATAGGGACAAAGTACCTTATTCACACAGTCCTGAAACAGTGGAAGAGGAGGCTGGGCCTTCGGGGCACAATTCTCAGTCCCAAAAATCTATGTTGGAGTCACTATCACCTGGTCAAGTGGATCATACTGTTTTGCACAGAGAAAGCATTAAAAGAGGAGCTCTGGGATCCCAAAGCTGTGGTCTGTCAATCAATAAACAGATTACTTTTGATCACATCCCATGCTGTGTGATTTAATGTTAGTCTCCTGAGCTCAGCTGACCTCTAACTTTGAACTTGGCCCCCAATAGCATATCGTATAGTAAATGTTGGTTTGCACTAACATTTTTGGTGCCCATCAGCGACATTCAATCAACTCCAGACACCAGCTCTACAAAAATGTAAGATTTCTTTCGAAGTGTCTGTTTTTTTTACTGAGGCTGAGACTGAACATCTGCGCTGGAGGCCGGAGTTCACGCCTGTCATGTTTTGATCCATACAAAAAAACAGCGGCATGCCTTTGGGTAGAGTTTGGAATCGCTATGTGAATGCTTGAATGATGTCTGGACAATTGAGGTGAGTGCTATAGTGCTATAAAGTATATGATTTTATTGCTCTAAGATGAGATTGTGAGTGAATGCTACAGTAACAAATTCAGTAAAAAGTATACTGGGTGAAAATGTTTGCTGTGTGAGTACTGAAGTTATGTTATATGCTGGTGTCTTTGGAATGCGTGGGTTTTAGTGATGTTTTACTCCCCCTCTCCTTCTTCTTCAACCTCTGACTGACATTCTTGATAAGACAGTGAACTTTCAATGTCTAATATGTAGTTACTATGTTGTAAATTTACGGACAATTGTGACGATTTAACATTGTAGATGATAGCAATTGAATTTGGTAAATATAAATGTATTTGATATTTTGTATCTGACTAAAAGAGTTTCTTCAGACTTTCTTGTTGAGATAGACAGAGAATATCTTAATTTGGCATAATCTTTAAAGTGAAGTATTTAGTTGTTTGTGTTATTCTCTGCTCTCCCTAGTATGTGTCCTTCTGTATTGACTATAGAATCTGAGATTTAAGCAGGACAACAGAAATACTTAGCAACGTTGTTTGAGTATATCACCCAGGATCAGGTACCTAGGTTTGTCTACTCGACCTGATGGTGTAGCATGTAAGGCACATGCATTGGAAAAATGGTCTTTACCAGTTACGGAGAGCTCGGCAGACTGTTAGAAGGAAAGAAAAATAAATAAAGGAGTCCTTCCTAGGTACAGATCTGTGTCGTGAGTGGTGGAAAAAAATAATTCCAGGGGGCTTTTCTAATCAAAGGGGGGTTTGTAAGGGCTTGTGTTGAAGTGTAAAGTGATGACAAGCCAGACCCAGCCTGAGAGAGAGAGAAGCTTTAGCTAAGGCTATAGGTGGTATACTAAGTAATAGTGTTGATGATGGCCGAAAGATCACCAAACAGATTGTAGGAGAGAGGGCAAAAAGGTAAAGTCCCCCCTCTACCCTCTTACAGTCAGGCAATCAGAGACTCTGGAAAAATTTATCTGTGAACATAGAAGATGTGTTTTAAATGACAACTGTGACAGAGGGAATCCCAACTATATGCTGACAATACCTTTTTGCAATACTTGGACAGGCAAGACTTATTTATGGACTATTCAGTCTCCTTATCAATGTACATGTCCAGGACACTTTCTAACTGACATGCCACAGAAAGATGAGACAGTAGAGAAACTCTTTGTCAGACTACCGATGGGGTATGGCCAACATGGCCTTTCATATCAGCATCTGCTTGTGTCAGCTTACGGACTTGGGGGGCCATTGAGGGAGGAGCTTATCACGGGACATCGAACATGTCGTATGGCAGTTCCCTCTAGATTGGAATGTATGGCTGACAGAGGAAAGCAAAAATGCAGAGGCAAGAAGAGTAGGACTTTGATTTGTTACAATTGCGGAGTAGAGGGTCATATTAGAAGAGCTTGTTGTGTCCCACTCACAGGATTCTTTTCTCCGTGGTGAAGGGGGAAAAAAGTTATGTTGAAAATGCAGAAAAGTTGGGGCTGTTATAAGCTGTGTTAAAGAAGCTGGTAGCATTTCCCAGCATAGGTTCTTTTTATGTGTTTAACCATTCCATGCAATTATGCTGTTAATCACTTTTTGTATAATGTGTGTTTCAACATATTCTATTCATATTTCTACTTGGACATTCAGAGAGATATATTTAGTTACTAATGACTAATATTTAAAGTTGTTTAAAGATTTTGTCTGATCTATAATATCTTTTGACATATTTAAAGTATGTAGCAGTGCTAAAATAGCTACCCTGTTCCCCAAAAAATAAGACAGGGTCTTATATTAATTTTTGCTCCAAAAGATTTTACTTTTTTAAATGTATAGCTCCCTGAAACTTTTTTACATTGACTTCTTTTATTAACTGTAACTAGGGCTTAATTTTGGAGTGGGGCTTATAGTTCAAGCATCCTCAAAATCCCGAAAAATCATGCTAGGGCTTATTTTTTGGGAGGTCTTATTTTCAGAGAAACAGGTATTCTGTTATGTCACAAAGACAGATAACAGTGAGAGTTATTCTAAAAGGTGGGGGCTATCATTTCTCAGACTTCAGTGAAGAAGCTGTGTTCAAGGCCAGAGAGAAGGAGGTGGCCCAGCATGAGAGCAGCTGTGAGAAATTAACATTGCTAGCTTGAAATGAATAAAATATTGTGTTAGATGAATTGCAGGTTTTAATGGATTGTGATTTTAGAACTATGCAGTATTTTGATTGTGTGCACAATAAACAAGCTGATTGTGTAATGTATATGGTGAGACTGCCATTGCCATGTAAAAGATGTAATTTAATGTAGTATCAGCATACAGGGAGCTATCACAGTAGTAGGAAGAAAAAGGCATGCTATGTGGAAGGATTGCAGAGGTGAGATGTGGGAAAAAAGCAAAATAAAAGCAAGGACATGAATTAATTGGGTTTAGTAAGTATATGTGTGTGTAAAAGGCAAAAAAAAAAGTTGAATAGAAAAGATACTAGAAAGTGATTAAAGACATGTCTGTGATGTGAATGTGGAGATGGCAAATTTCAAATGAGAGCATGAAGAAGCCGACAACTGGCCAGAATCAAAGGGGTTTGGCTAGATGATGTAAAGGTGCGTAATTGGTCAAGCTTCTCTTCTGCAAAGGAGGGGGTAAGAATCAAAGACTCTGAGATACTGAATGCTGAAAGCCAAATCTTGGGCCTTCAGGAAAAGCTGGGTGAGAATAACAGTATTTCAGGAAAAGCTGGGTGGATAAAGACATTTTTTTGCTTAAAGAATATCACATTTCCAATGTGGATAGATTTTTATGGACTATTTTGTCCTATTATAGCCTTTCCACCTTTGAGTAATGAAACCATCACAATTACAATATTTCTGTAGCTGGAGAGGGGGAAAGAATGTGTGCTAATTAAGCTTATTAATGAACCCTTGTGGCTGCGTGACAAAACATTCCATGCTGTCATATGGTACAGTCTCTCTCTCCTGGAAGCATTGGTTCTATATCTCAATCTCTGATAGAGTGTTGATTGGGGTATGGTAATTATCTTCTGATGTATTTATGGGAAACATATAAGTAAAATGGGTTTAGATTATATGGTTAACTAGCTGATATACCCGGCTTCGCCCGAGTTAATTTGGTACTGGTGTTTATCTGATGTTCACACGGAAAATCTTATGAAGTCGTGGTTACTTTAGAGATACCGAAAAAACATATGTTCACCATTTTGCATAGTTCTCTGCATTGCCCAGGAAACACCACGGGGAGGTAACCATGCGATGTTTCCTTTATATAGAATGACATCAGGAAGTGAGAGAATTAGATTTCATACGTAAAATTTGGACGCTAATTCTTTTGCACTTAGAATTGAATAATCGAGTTGGGACCCATTAACTTTTCTATTTATGACTAGAGATGAGCGAACACGTTCGGCCCCGCCCCTTTTTCGCCCGAACACCGAACTTTGCGAACACTTCAGTGTTCGGGCAAAAAAGTTCGGGGGCCGCCGTGGCAGCGCGGGGGGGTGCGGCGGGGAGTGGGGGGGAGAGGGAGAGAGAGAGGGCTCCCCCCTGTTCCCCGCTACTGCCGCCCGCGCCGCCGCGCATCTCCCCGCCCCCCGGCGGCACCCGGACCTTTACGCGCGAACACTGCAGTGTTCGGCAAAGCCGGTGTCCGGGTGCGGATGTGTCCGTAACGGACATGTTCGCTCATCTCTATTTATGACATAATCAATGCTCGTGACAAATTTCCCGTTTCTATGACACCGGAAAGTGAGAAAAATATATTCTGTATGTAAAATTTGGATGCTAATTCTTTTGCGCATAGAATTGAATAATGGAGTTGGGACCCATTAGCTTTTTCCTATTTATGACATAATCAATGCTTCTGCCAAATTTCGAGTTTCTATGACATCGGGAAGTTAGAGAATTAGATTCCCTACGTAAAATTTGGACGTTAATTCTTTTGCGCTTAGAATTGAATAATGGAGTTGGGACCCATTAGCGTTTCCTATTTATGACATAATCAATGCTCCTGCCAAATTTCCCGTTTCTATGACACCGGAAAGTGAAAAAATTACATTCCGCACGTAAAATTTCGACGCCAATTCTTTTGCGCTAGAATTAAATAATCAAGTTGTGACCTATTAGCTTTTCCTCTTTATGACATAATCAATGCTCCTGCCAAATTTCACGTTTCTATGACACCGGAAAGTGAGAAAATTAGATTCCGTACGTAAAATTTCGACGCCGATTCTTTTGCGCTTAGAATTGAATAATCGAGTTGGGACCCATTAGCTTTTCCTATTTATGACATAATCAATGCTCGTGCCAAATTTCCTGTTTCTATGACACCGGAAAGTGAAGAAATTACATTCCGTACGTAAAATTTGGACACTAATTCTTTTGCGCATAGAATTGAATAATGGAGTTGAGACCCATTAGCTTTTCCTATTTATGACATAATCAATAATTGTGCCAAATCTCCCGTTTCTATGACACCGGAAAGTGAAAAAATTACATTCCGCACGTAAAATTTGGACGCTAATTCTTTTGCACATAGAATTAAATAATGGAGTTGGGACCCATTAGCTTTTCCTATTTATGACATAATTAATGCTCGTGCCAAATTTCCTGTTTCTATGACATCGGGAAGTGAGAAAATTGGATTCCGTACGTAAAATTTGGACGCTAATTCTTCTGCGCATAGAATTGAATAATGGAGTTGGGACCTATTAGCGTTTCCTATTTATGACATAATCAATGCTCCGGCCAAATTTCCCGTTTCTATGACACCGCAAAGTGAAAAAATTACATTCCGCACATAAAGTTTCAACGCCAATTCTTTTGCGCTAGAATTAAATAATCGAGTTGCGACCCATTAGCTGTTCCTCTTTATGACATAATCAATGCTCCTGCCAAATTTCATGTTTCTATGACACCGGAAAGTGAGAAAATTAGATTTCGTACGTAAAATTTCGACGCCAATTCTTTTGCGCTTAGAATTGAATAATCCAATAGGGACCCATTAGCTTTTCCTATTTATGACATAATCAATGCTCGTGCCAAATTTCCTGTTTCTATGACACCGGAAAGTGAAGAAATTACATTCCGTACTTAAAATTTGGACACTAATTCTTTTGCGCATAGAATTGAATAATGGAGTTGAAACCCATTAGCTTTTCCTATTTATGACATAATCAATGCTCGTGCCAAATCTCCCGTTTCTATGACACCGCAAAGTGAAAAAATTACATTCCGCACGTAAAATTTGGATGCTAATTCTTTTGCACATAGAATTAAATAATCGAGTTGTGACCCATTAGCTTTTCCTATTTATGACATAATCAATGCTCGTGCCAAATTTCCTGTTTCTATGACACCGGAAAGTGAAAAAATTACATTCAGCACGTAAAATTTCAACGCCAATTCTTTTGCGCTAGAATTAAATAATCGAGTTGGGACGCATTAGCTTTCCTATTTATAACATAATCAATGCTCGTGCCAAATTTCCTGTTTCTATGACATCGGGAAGTGAGAAAATTAGATTCCGTACGTAAAATTTGGACGCTAATTCTTTTGCGCATAGAATTGAATAATGGAGTTGGGACCCATTAGCGTTTCCTATTTATGACATAAGCAATGCTCGTGACAAATTTCTCGTTTCTATGACACCGGAAAGTGAGATAATTGGATTCCGTACGAAAAATTTGGACGCTAATTCTTTTGCGCATAGAATTGAATAATCGAGTTGGGACCCATTAACTTTTCCTATTTATGACATAATCAATGCTGCTGCCAAATTTCGAGTTTCTATAACACCGGGAAGTGAGAGAATTAGATTCCGTACGTAAAATTTGGACGCTAATTCTTTTGCGCATAGAATTGAATAATCGTGTTGGGACCCATTAACTTTTCCCATTTATGACATAATCAATGCTCGGGCCAAATTTTAAGTTTCTATGACATTGGAAAGTGACAGATTTAGATTACGTACGTAAAATTTCGATGCCAATTCTTTTGCGCTAGAATTAAATAATCGAGTTGGGACCCAATTACTTTTCCTATTTTGGAGATAATCTATGCGTGTGCCAAATTTCATGTTTCTACGAAATCGGGAAGTTGGAGAACTTTTGGCGAGTCAGTCAGTCAGTGAGTGAGTCAGTGAGTCCGTGAGGGCTTTCGTCTTTATATATATAGATGACATAATAGAATTTTCAACACCCTGGATTCAAAAAGGAAGTATATTGATTTTAATTTTTTGCATTGTTTAATTGTTGCTGAAAATTGTTGGCTGCTCATCCGGAAAGGTCAACATTACTCCAAGTCCTACCATTAGCATTTTGCTCCTAGTAAAGGCTAGGACTTTGTGACCTCTTTAAATATCAATAATCTTGGACTTACATTCCCATTGGAAATCCATCTTGATTCCATCACATTGTTGGATCTTCAAATCTCCAAGACACCCACAGGGATGGTGGAGACTACAGTTTACAGAAAACCTACTGCGACGAATAGCCCTCTACATTTTGATAGTCACCACCCCCCCAGTCCTCAAAAGAGGCATTCCGAAAGGACAGTTCCTGAGGGCGAGAAAGAACTGTTCCAATACGCATGACTTTGAAGGTAAGGTGGATGAGATGACCCTGAGATTCAAACAAAGAGGTTATCCAATGGAGACAATATGGACAGCACAAGAATTTGCCAATAGTAGACCAAGAACTGATTTATATTAAAGGGGTTGTCCCGAGGCAGCAAGTGGGTCTATACACTTCTGTATGGCCATAATAATGCACTTTGTAATATACATTGTGCATTAATTATGAGCCATACAGAAGTTATAAAAAGTTTTTTACTTACCTGCTCCGTTGCTAGCGTCCTCGTCTCCATGGTGCCGACTAATTTTTGGCCTCCGATGGCCAAATTAGCCGCGCTTGCGCAGTCCGGGTCTTCAGCAGTCTTCTATGGAGCCGCTCGTGCCAGAGAGCGGCTCCGTGTAGCTCCGCCCCGTCACGTGCCGATTCCAGCCAATCAGGAGGCTGGAATCGGCAGTGGACCGCACAGAAGAGCTGCGGTCCACGAAGACAGAGGATCCCGGCGGCCATCTTCAGCGGTAAGTATTGAAGTCACCGGAGCGCGGGGATTAAGGTAAGCGCTCCGGTAAACTTTCTTTACTTCCCTGCATCAGGGTTGTCTCGCGCCGAACGGGGGGGGGGTTGAAAAAAAACAAAACCCGTTTCGGCGCGGGACAACCCCTTTAAGTTCCCTCAGTGACTTTTTGGTATAGATTTGGAACTTATCTGTCTCAGTGATTAGCAGTGTGTATGGCCCATAAAGGATGATAGTGCGGGCAGATATGAGGATGCATCAAGGGAATTTCAAAATGATAAAAATAACATACGTATCTACAAAAGTATCTGCTGATATTCTAATCTATTTTTCAGGTTTTCTTGATCTGGGGGGTAATACAAGTGATAAGTTTAATGGAAGACATTTCAATGTCTATGGAGGTTGTGAACCATTTACACAGACCATTGGAATGTCTGTGAGCATAGCCTATAAATTCTGGATTACTTGACATTTTTGGAATGACATATAAAATTTATTTTATAGGTTTGTAAGAATAGAGATTAGAGATGAGCGAACGTACTCGTCCGAGCTTGATATTCGTGCGAATATTAGGGTGTTCGGGATGCTCGTTACTCGTAATGAGTACCACGCGGTGTTCCGGTTACTTTCAGTTTCCTCTCTGAGACGTTAGCGCGCTTTTCTGGCCAATTGAAAGACAGGGAAGGCATTACAACTTCCCCCTGTGACGTTCAAGCCCTATACCACCCCCCTGCTGTGAGTGGCTGGGGAGATCTGATGTCACCCGAGTATAAAAATCGGCCCCTCCCGCGGCTCGCCACACATGCCTTGTGAGTTAGCTGAGGGACAGTACTGTTCTATTGGAGTTGCTGTAGGGAGAGTGTTTGTAGTGAGTGTAGGCTTCAAGAACCCCAACGGTCCTTCTTAGGGCCACATCTACGTGTGTGCAGGCTGCTGTTAGCAGTGGAGAAATTTTTTTTCTTCTCAAAATCGGCAGTGCAGAGCATTGCACCCGGCATTAGGGACAGAAGTGGTGCTTAGGCAGGGAGAGTGTTAGGAGTGAGTGTAGCCTTTAAGAACCTCAACGGTCCTTTCTAGGGCCACATTTAACTGTGTGGAGTACTGTGCAGGCTGCTGTTAGCTGTGTTGCTTTTTTTTTTTTTCTCAAAATCGGCGGTGCAGAGCATTGCACCCTGCATTGATACTACAGGCACAGAATTGTGTAGGCAGGGCCACAACACAGTTATTAGTCATTGAATAGGCACAGTGGGCCTTTCCTTTTAAACAAAAGGGAAAAAAGTATATTTGCCCTGCCTCTGTCAGTCCTAAGGGCTCTGTGTACGTGTGTGCTGCGTGGAGAACGTAAAAAAATCAGACGCAACCAGCTACGGTTGAGTGCAGCCTTGCGCCAATTTCTTTCCTGCCTGGGAAATACCTGCTCTGCCACAGTTAATAACTCTGCAACAGTAAAGTTCTGTGACACTTTTGCAGGGCCGCAACACAGTTATTAAACTTATTATTCATTGAATAGACGCAGTGGGCCTTCCCTTTTAAAAAAAAGGGAAAAAATTATATTTGGCCTGCCTCTGACAGTCCTCAGGGCTCTGGGTACGTGTGTGCTGCGTGGAGAACGTAAAAAAATCAGACGCAACCAGCTACGGTTGAGTGCAGCCTTGCGCCAATTTCTTTCCTGCCTGGGAAATACCTGCTCTGCCACAGTTAATAACTCTGCAACAGTAAAGTTCTGTGACACTTTTGCAGGGCCGCAACACAGTTATTAAACTTATTATTCATTCACTAGAGGCAGTGGGCCTTTCCTTTTTAAAAAAACTTAAAAAATTATATTTGGCCTGCAGGCTTGCGCCAATTTATTTCCTGCCTGTGAAATCAAATCACTGGTAATACAGCATGCTGAGGGGTAGGGGTAGGCTTAGAGGACGTGGACGCGGCCGAGGACGCGGAGGGCCAAGTGAGGGTGTGGGCACAGGCCGAGCTCCTGATCCAGGTGTGTCGCAGCCGACTGCTGCGCGATTAGGAGAGAGGCATGTTTCTGGCGTCCCCACATTCATCGCCCAATTAATGGGTCCACGCGGGAGACCTTTATTAGAAAATGAGCAGTGTGAGCAGGTCCTGTCCTGGATGGCAGAAAATGCTTCGAGCAACCTATCGTCCAGCCACAGTTCTGCGCCGTCCACTGCTGCAAATCCGAATCCTCTGTCTGCTGCTCCTCCTTCCTCCCAGCCTCCTCACTCCACTACAATGACACATGCTCAGGAGCGGGAAGACTCCCAGGAACAGTTCTCGGGCCCCTGCTCCGATTGGGCAGCAGTGGTTCCTCTCCCACCAGAGGAGTTTATCGTCACTGATGCACAACCATTGGAAAGTTCCCAGGGTCCGGGGGAGGCTGGGGACTTCCGCCAACTGTCTCAAGACCTTTCAGTGGGTGAGGAGGACGATGACGATGAGACACAGTTGTCTTGCAGTGAGGTAGTAGTAAGGGCAGTAAGTCCGAGGGAGGAGCGCACAGAGGATTCGGAGGAAGAGCAGCAGGACGATGAGGTGACTGACCCCACCTGGTGTGCAACGCCTACACAGGACAGGTCTTCAGAGGGGGAGGCACGGGCAGCAGCAGGGCAGGTTGCAAGAGGCAGTGCGGTGGCCAGGGGTAGAGGCAGGGCCAGACCGAATAATCCACCAGCTGTTTCCCAAAGCGCACCCTCGCGCCATGCCACCCTGCAGAGGCCGAGGTGCTCTAAGGTCTCGCAGTTTTTCACAGAGACGCCTGACGACCGACGAACAGTGGTGTGCAACCTTTGTCGCGCCAAGATCAGCCGGGGAGCCACCACCAACAGCCTCACCACCACCAGCATGCGCAGACATATGATGGCCAAGCACCCCACAAGGTGGGACGAAGGCCGTTCACCGCCTCCGGTTCGCACCGCTGCCTCTCCCCCTGTGCCCCAACCTGCCACTGAGATCCAACCCCCCTCTCAGGACACAGGCACTACCGTCTCATGGCCTGCACCCACACCCTCACCTCCGCTGTCCTCGGCCCCATCCACCAATGTCTCGCACCGCACAGTCCAGCCGTCGCTAGCGCAAGTGTTGGAGCGCAAGCGCAAGTACGCCGCCACGCACCCGCACGCTCAATCGTTAACCGTCCACATAGCCAAATTTATCAGCCTTGAGATGCTGCCGTATAGGGTTGTGGAAACGGAGGCTTTCAAAGCTATGATGGCAGCGGCGGCCCCGCACTACTCAGTTCCCAGTCGCCACTACTTTTCCCGATGTGCCGTCCCAGCCCTGCACGACCACGTCTCACGCAACATTGTACGCGCCCTCACCAATGCGGTTAGTGGCAAGGTCCACTTAACTACGGACACGTGGACAAGCACAGGCGGGCAGGGCCACTACATCTCCCTGACGGCACATTGGGTGAATTTAGTGGAGGCTGGGACAGAGTCAGAGCCTGGGACCGCTCACGTCCTACCCACCCCCAGAATTGCGGGCCCCAGCTCGGTGGTGGTATGTTCGGCCGTGTATGCTTCCTCCACTAAAGCACCCTCCTCCTCCTCCTCCTCCTCAACCTCTGTCTCGCAATCTAGATGTGTCAGCAGCAGCAGGACGTCGCCAGCAGTCGGTGTCACGCAGCGTGGCAGCACAGCGGTGGGCAAGCGTCAGCAGGCCGTGCTGAAACTACACAGCTTAGGAGATAGGAGGCACACGGCCCACGAACTGCTGCAGGGTCTGACAGAGCAGACCGACCACTGG
The DNA here is from genome assembly GCF_035609145.1 of Eleutherodactylus coqui. NCBI lineage: Eukaryota > Metazoa > Chordata > Amphibia > Anura > Eleutherodactylidae > Eleutherodactylus > Eleutherodactylus coqui. The sequence goes on from NC_089840.1 coordinate 178,396,525, forward strand.
CTTGCGCCGCTGAGCCTCCAACCGGGCATGGTCGTGTGTGACAACGGCCGTAACCTGGGTGCGGCTCTGCAGCTCGGCAGCCTCACGCACGTGCCATGCCTGGCCCACATCTTTAATTTGGTGGTTCAGCGCTTTCTGAAAAGCTACCCACGCTTCTCAGACCTGCTCGTAAAGGTGCGCCGGCTCTGCGCACATTTCCGCAAGTCCCACACGGACGCTGCCACCCTGCGCACCCTGCAACATCGGTTTAATCTGCCAGTGCACCGACTGCTGTGCGACGTGCCCACACGGTGGAACTCTACGCTCCACATGTTGGCCAGGCTCTATGAGCAGCGTAGAGCTATCGTGGAATACAAACTCCAACATGGGCGGCGCAGTGGGAGTCAGCCTCCTCAATTATTTTCAGAAGAGTGGGCCTGGTTGGCAGACATCTGCCAGGTCCTTGGAAACTTTGAGCAGTCTACCCAGGTGGTGAGCGGCGATGCTGCAATCATTAGCGTCACCATTCCTCTGCTATGCATCTTGAGAAGTTCCCTGCAAACCATTAAGGCAGCCGCTTTGCGCTCGGAAACGGAGGCGGGGGAAGACAGTATGTTGCTGGACAGTCAGAGCACCCTCCTGTCTATATCTCAGCGCATTCAGGAGGAGGAGGAGGAGGAGCATGAGGAGGATGAGGAGGAGGGGGAAGAGACAGCTTGGCCCACTGCTGACGGTGCCCCTGCTGCTTGCCTGTCATCCTTTCAGCGTGTATGGCCTGAGGAGGATGAGGAGGAGGAGGAGGATCCTGAAAGTGATCTTCCTAGTGAAGACAACCATGTGTTGCGTACGGGTACCCTGGCACACATGGCTGACTTCATGTTAGGATGCCTTTCTCGTGACCCTCGCGTTGCACGCATTCTGGCCACTACGGATTACTGGGTGTACACACTGCTCGACCCACACTATAAGGAGAACCTTCCCACTCTCATTCCCGAAGAGGAAAGGGGTTCGAGAGTGTTGCTATACCACAGGACCCTGGCGGACAAGCTGATGGTAAAATTCCCATCCGACAGCGCTAGTGGCAGAAGGCGCAGTTCCGAGGGCCAGGTAGCAGGGGAGGTGCGGAGATCGAGCAGCATGTACAGCCCAGGCAATGCAACAGTCTTTAAGGGCCTGGACAGCTTTATGGCTCCCCACCAAGACTGTGTCACCGCTCCCTAGTCAAGGCTGAGTCGGCGGGAGCACTGTAAAAGGATGGTGAGGGAGTACGTAGCGGATCGCACGACCGTCCTCCGTGACGCCTCTGCCACCTACAACTACTGGGTGTCGAAGCTAGACACGTGGCCTGAACTAGCGCTGTATGCCCTGGAGGTGCTTGCTTGTCCTGCGGCTAGCGTCTTGTCGGAGAGGGTGTTTAGTGCGGCTGGGGGAATCATCACAGATAAGCGTACCCGCCTGTCAACCGACAGTGCCGACAGGCTAACACTCATCAAGATGAACAAAGCCTGGATTTCCCCAGACTTCTCTTCTCCACCAGCGGACAGCAGCGATACGTAAGCAATACGTAGGCTGCACCCGCGGATGGAAGCTACGTTCTCTCTCACCATCCAAAACGGGGACATTTCTGCTTCATCAATCTGTGTCTAATATTCCTCCTCCTCCTCCTGCTCCTCCTCCTGAAACCTCACGTAATCACGCTGAACGGGCAATTTTTCTTAGGGCCACAAGGCTCACTCATCTAATTTTTCTAAACAATTTTTATATGTTTCAATGCTCTTAAAAGCGTTGAAACTTTAACTTGAACCAATTTTTCGTTAAACTGGGCTGCCTCCAGGCCTAGTTACCACTTAAGCCACATTAACCAAAGCGATTAATGGGTTTCACCTGCCATCTTGGTTGGGCATGGCCAATTTTTACTGAGGTACATTAGTACTGTTGGTACACCAATTTTTTGGGGCCCTCACCTACAGTGTAATCATAGCAATTTGTATGTTCTTCGCCTGCACTCATGGTACAGAAGTGTGTGTGGGGTTGGCCTACACTTTAGCTACATAAATGTAACTTGGGCCTTGGCTATACTGCAGCTACTGAAATGGAACTACGACTGCGCTCCCACTATACTGCTGCTTCGGAATTGTTACTGGGGCCTGTCTTGAGTGCTACTATTGCTGACATGGAACGAAAACTGCGCTCCCGCTATACTGCTGCTTCGGAATTGTTACTGGGGCCTGTCTTGAGTGCTACTATTACTGACATGGAACGAAGACTGCGCTCCCACTATACTGCTGCTTCGGAATTGTTACTGGGGCCTGTCTTGAGTGCTACTATTGCTGACATGGAACGAAGACTGCGCTCCCCCTATACTGCTGCTTCGGAATTGTTACTGGGGCCTGTCTTGAGTGCTACTATTGCTGACATGGAACGAAGACTGCGCTCCCGCTATACTGCTGCTTCGGAATTGTTACTGGGGCCTGTCTTGAGTGCTACTATTACTGACATGGAACGAAGACTGCGCTCCTCCTATAATGCTGCTAGTGATATGTTAGTGGGGCCTGTCCTAATGCTACGGCTGAAATGTTACGAATTATGGGCTCTGCCTATACCGCTGCTAATGGTATGTCTCTGGGGTGTGGAAACAGAGGCTTCCCAAAGACATGATGGCGGCGAGGCCATTTCCCACCAACGCGGTTACTGTTAAGGTGCATATAACCACGGACACGAGGAGAGGACACGTAGTGCCTCAAAAACATCCCCCTCCTCCTCCAACAGGGAAAACATTCTTGGCAAATGCCTTTGCATTGGTTCGTCTGGTGGCAGTCCAAGAATTTCACTTTTACCGACACTACAAGAGAGCCCCCCCACCATCCCCCCGCCACGGCCCACTTAATCCTGGCCACATTCCGAAAACCAACAAAATAAAACCGCGCTACTAGGTCCGCAGTCACCACCACATTACCACCAACGCGGTTACTGTTAAGGTACATATTACCAGTCTGACTGGGGCATGCAGACACCTTTACAGAATGAATAGTGTGTGGCACATAGTTTCCCCATTGCTATGCCCACGTGTGCAGCTCCTGATGGCGGTGGCACAGGATTCTATTTCTCATTGCTTCTGTACAGCATTGTGGGCTATCGTCCTGCCCCTTTTAAAGAGGGTCGCTGCCTAGCCGTGCCAACCCTCTGCAGTGTGTGCCTGCGGTTCCTCCTCATGGCAGACGCAGTTATAAATAGACATGAGTGTGGCGTGGCATGAGGGCAGCTGAAGGCTGCGCAGGGACACTTTGGTGTGTGCTGTGGACACTGGGTCATGCAGGGGGGGGGGGGGCAGCATGTAACCCAGGAGAAGTGGCAGCGAAGTGTCATGCAGGCAGTGATTGTGCTTTGTTGGAGGTAGTGTGGTGCTTAGCTAAGGTATGCATTGCTAATGAGGGCTTTTCAGAAGTAAAAGTTTTTGGGAGGGGGGGGGGCACTCTTGCCGCTATTGTGGCTTAATAGTGGGACCTGTGAACTTGAGATGCAGCCCAACACGTAGCCCCTCGCCTGCCCTATCCGTTGCTGTGTCGTTCCCATCACTTTCTTGAATTGCCCAGATTTTCACACATGAAAACCTTAGCGAGCATCGGCGAAATACAAAAATGCTCGGGTCACCCATTGACTTCAATGGGGTTCGTTATTCGAAACGAACCCTCGAGCATCGCGAAAAGTTCGTCCCGAGTAACGAGCACCCGAGCATTTTGGTGCTCGCTCATCTCTAATAGAGATCATTCCATAAGATTAGGAGCCCAGAAAGTAATTGGGTGATGCGCATCTTGAATAATACCATTGTAATTATGCCTCCAGATATCAACATTGTGCGCAGAGATAGAGATACAAATGGCTTACATTAAATACAACAAGGTTATATATTCACCTGTCATGTTTATGCTTCATATGAGGATTTCTCATACATGGGCCCCTTAAGCATATCCCCATTAAGAGGGTAGTGGATAATAGGAAAAAAACAAAACAACTCCCCCCCCCCTCCCGATGGCTACCCATGTGGTCAACACAGGTGCAGCAAAATAAAGTTTTTCAGTATAGTTTTAATTTATCCCAAGCTTATACGAATGTATGGTAAACAATAAAGATGAGCGAACACCAAAATGTTCGGGTTCGCGTTATTCGAAACGAACTTCCCGCGATGTTCGGGTGTTCGTTTCGAATAACGAACCCCATTGAAGTCAATGGGCGACCGGAACATTTTTGTATTTCGCCGATGCTCGCTAAGGTTTTCATGTGTGAAAATCTTGGCAATTAAAGAAAATGATGGGAACGACACAGCAAGTTCTCCTCTGCCACAGCTGTAACAGCTGTGGCAGAGAAGAACGATGTTAACCCATTGAATTCAATGGAGCCGTCAATACAGCCGACTCCACTGAATGCAATTGGCTCTCCTGCCCCTGAGCCAATCAGAGGCAGCCCTCACTCACCCATTCATGAATTCATGAATGGGTGTGAGTGAGGGCTGGCCTCTGATTGGTCAGGCTGTGACCATTCAGAGGCATCTTATTCAGCAGGCGGGGATTTTAAATCCCCGGCTGCTGAATACTACTCACAGCTGTTCAGAGCAGTTCAGGAGAACTGCAGCCTGCCGCGCTGAACTCCGTCTGTCGGCACCAGGTGAGTATATATATATTTTTTATTTTTACACATTTCTGGATGAATTGCAGGAAAGGGCTTATATATTTAACCCCTTTCCGACAATTCATCCCGCGATCGCCGGCAGCCCATTGCATTCAGTGGAGTCGGCTGTATTGCCGGTTCCATTGAATTCAATGGGCAAACATCGTTCTTCTCTGTCACAGCTGTTACAGCTGTGGCAGAGAAGAAGGATTTGTCTTCTATATGTTCTCAATGGGGTTGGCGCTGCTGCCGCCGGCCCCATTGAGCGCATATAGAAAAGATTTCTCAGGGAAGAAAGTTAAAGTAACCCGAACATCCGAACATCGTGTGGTGTTCGTTACGAATAACGAACATCCCGAACACCCTAATATTCGCCCGAGCATCAAGCTCGGACGAGTACGTTCGCTCATCTCTAGTAAACAACAGTTAGACTAATCAAACACAGGCTCAAATCACTGTCCTTGGCCAGCACACTCAGATAGAAACAAGTGTTATATTTCTGTGTTTAATTTTGAAAATGGGTTAAGAGTAATTAAAGGGGGATTTTATGGGAATTATTCAAGCTATTTTCATATTTTATTGTTGTTATTGCTATGTTTTTTTTATATAATATGTATATGTACAAAATTGGTTACCATCATTTTAGTTTGCAGAAGGCCTGGCAACCTTGGGGTTATAAGCGCTGCTTCTGCTTCCTCTTATCTATGCTTGTGCATATTTTAAGTGTCAGTCTTCACTGCTAGAGGCATTCTACTCATGAATTCAAAAGTTCAGGATAAACAGTGTTGGAGATTTGTCTAGAACAAATAAAGCTGTAGTACATTTACTTGTAGCAAGAAGCATAATAAGTGAGTTTTTATCAGTATGATATAGTTTTGTTAAATAAATCTTGCAGTATATGTTCAAACTTCAGAGCTAACTAGTAAATCAATTGATACCAGTAATATAATGTTACTCAATCGTAGGGACACAATTAAGGCCTGATGAGCCATATAGCATAATTTTTGGTTTCTTTCATTTCTGGTCATAAGAATTTAGCTTGCAGTTCCAAGCTGGACAATTGCAATCTGGCAGAATACCAGAGTGAAGCAACTGCAGCTGGCCTATCCTGAGAGTGATCCATTAGTGGCTCATAACTGAACAACCCCTTTGGTACTCTTTGCTCCCAGTTCTTCTTGACCGTCGGGACTACTGGTCATACATGGGATCCGTGTGTAACCTTGTGTGCGGTGGTACCTCGAAAGGGGAGAACTTGGCTGCGGTGAGAAGTAAGCGATATTCATTAATAGATGCTGGATCGCTTCTGTTGGAAAGGGCCAGGTTTGGGCCTCTTGTGTCCAGGGGTCGGGTACTCAGGTCCCATGAATGCTATGGGTGACTGGTTAGACAGGAATTGGGAAGCTTCTGGTCCCACCTGTCTTGATCATAAAAAAAGACTGTGTTTCCTTTTATGCCTCAGTGCCCCCCGAGTCCTGGTGACAGGTGTATGTTCACTGTAAGCCTTTACTAGGAGTAAAATGCTAATGGGAGAACTTGGAGTAATGTTGACCTTTCCGGATGAGCAGCCAACAATTTTCAGCAACAATTACAGGATGACGACAACTGCAGCTACAGCTCAACTTTTCCTTTCCTTTGCCTGGCCCCTAAATGTTTTGGAAATGGGTGGAGGACATTGTTTTCATTAGAATGGGCCCCCATGTGATGCTAAAACAGTTTGGATTACACTACTTCGGGCCTAAGGTGATAGTGATTGCCCTGAACTTTGAACTTTGGAATGGCTGAGTTTTACATTAGCAAACTGTATTTTAATTAATTGATCATAGATAGTTGCAGCTAGGTCAGGGCCATAGAAATAAAAGTAGCTACGTTTAATCCCGCTATATTATTTTCATGTGGATCAAAGGGGGGAGGAACTGGGAACAGTAACCACTGACCAGCCTGAAAATACTCTGTATTTTTAAAATTACTAGATTCCACAGAACAAAATTGAATCTGAGCATGTTAAAGATAAACCAATTAATAATGCAAGGTTTGAGGGTTTTTTTCGTAGATTGTTCCAGAATAACATGGAAATAGACAAACAGAACAGGTTATGCATTGATGACTAATATTGGTATACAGAAGGAATAACCACTCCTTTCTTGGGACATATCCGAGGAGGTCGGAGATTATGGCACTCACTGCAATGTGTAGGACTGGCTTGAAGGTGAACACCGACCTGAGGTATACTTTCAGAATCAAATTTGATTTCACACCTTTTGCGGTGTAGTGGAAATTTTTGTTGCTTTTTTTTTTTGTTAAATCGTTGGGTAAACCAATCTAGAACGCCGAAGCAGTGTTATGTTGTCTTTGTACAAGTTCACACAGATCTTCCCGTGGAGCCTTGTGTGGTGCAGAGCATTGGGGAAACAGAAATGCAGTCCTACACTCCCGCTCACAACCTGAAGATTGCAGGTTCAATCCCTGCGTGCTTCAGGTAGCTGGCCCAAGTAAAATGAGTACCATCAGTAAAATGAGTACCCAGTAAAATGAGTTCCATCAGTAAAATGAGTATCCAGCTTGCTGGGGGAGTAGAAAAAGACTGGGGTAGGAAATGGCAAGCCACCCGCAAAAACTGTCTGCTTGCACAGGGAACTTTGCCTTTGTCTACTTTAGATCTCTGCCAAGCTCATACCAAGGATGTAAAAGCTCTATAAAAGCTGTGGTCTGTCAATCAATAAACAGATTACTTTGGATCACATCCCATTCTGTGTGATTTAATGTTAGCTTCCTGAGCTCAGCTTACCTCTAACCTTGAATTTAGCCCCCAGTAGCATATTGTATAGCAAATATTGGTTTGCACTAACACCCACTAACAGCCAAAAAAAGTCAGAACAACAGACCCTTGGAAGTGCGTTTTCAGAAGAAGAATGACTACAACCTCCGATCCTACCTGGACTCGGAAAGTGCTTTAACCACCAGCTCTGTGCAGGACCTTCTCTTGTCTCTCAAAAGGACATTTCTTAAGATATAGAAAATCTCTCAAGTCAATTCCAATCAAATATTGATCACTTGGCCTCTCGCACGAGCTGGTTGATGCCCATGGGGGACTGGAAGAGGAGGTAGTCCGATTGCGAGAAAAAAATAGATCTGAAGGACCGATTGAGAAGAAAAATCCTCGACTTTAGGGATGTGTCAGAATCGTTGTCCACATCCGACATCCCCCACTACTTGCACAAGCTACTCCAAACTCTCCCCCCAGATCTTTTTCCTCTGGAATACTTTATTGACAGGGTGCATGGGATTCCGAAAGCCCTCTCTGTTCCCGAAGTGGCTCCGAGAGATATCCTAGCCTGGACCCATTTCTACAAAGCCAGAGGATTTTCTATCTGCTGGAAATGAAGAGGGTCCCTGCCAGCCCCATCAGAGAATATTCAGATGTTTCCAGACCTCTCTGCAGCTACACTACAGGCACGCAGACAGTTCACCACAGTTAGAGCAGCACTTCAAGGGGCCAACATCAAGTACAAGTGGGGCTTTCCTACTAAGCTACTAATACCCAGGAATGGAACATTCCACATCGCAACATTTGTGAAGGAGGGTTTGGCTTACCTAAAGTCATGGGATGTCCTAGTCCCTCAGAACACCCCAGTGGCATATGGCAAATCTCCTCCAAAGATTGGTCAAGAATGGTCAACCGTGGGCACACATGGTCACCACATGTAATTTTAGGTTTCTTCCTATTTTCTGTAATTTGGAGCTGTTTACGAATGATTTGATGTGCTATTCATCTCCCCTTCCCCCCAATTCCCATATTTTGTTGCTTTCAACTGTTAGTAACTGTTTATTTGTTTCTACTTGCTATAGTTGTTTGTATAAGAGGCCTTTCCTCTACACCGGGTCCCCACCTCTATTAACAAACCATGACGGCTCCCCAGCATCTAGTCTACGCATAAGGTATGCCTATTTCCATTACATCTTTGAATGTTAAGGGTCAGTATATCCCTTACAAATGTAGCATGCTCTGGCGGGTAGCCCTCAGACTTCACACAGATGTCTTTTTTACTCAGGAAACTCACTTTCTGGAAGACAAGCACCCCAGATGTACGCACCCTAAATTTCCATACTAAGTTTGGCCTCAAACCCAGAAAGAAAGAAGGGAGGAGTATTAATAGCTGTAAGTCACTCAGTAGCATTTTTCCAACTGAATTTATATTTAGACCTAATGGGTCGCTTCATAATACTAGTGTGTGAGATCGACGTTGCTATTTATACCTTAGTAAATGTTTATTTACCCCATAAATTACAAGACTGACTCTTCATGAACATTTTGAAAAAAGTAGCTAAAGTCTGGGAAGGAGTTCTGGTAATTGGGGTGGGGACTTTAAATTAGTCATAGATTCCCTACTGGACTCCTCTGCTGGTAATAGAGACCCATCGTCTATTGTTTTGAACTTGCACATAGAGGAGCTGAATGATGTGTGGAGCTGCCTTCATGGTTCAGAAAAGGACTATACTTTTCTCTTCCTGCCCCACTCTTCCTATTCCAGAATCAATATGTTTCTGCTGCCATGGAGGGTGTTGGCGGGAGTCACACGGGCCGAGATCGGGACCATCACATGGTCCCACCATGCCCCTATTTTCCTGTCCCTACTGTCACTTTGCACGTCATCCTAGCACCACAGTTATCGATAGCTAGACATTGGAAGTCAGAGGGGGCCCCCTCATTATCTGAGGTCAAAAACTTGGTGAACCAAACTTATAACCTGGAAGAAACTTATTCACGCAGATATGTCACTCATGGATGGCTTCCTGGGTAACATGGACTTTATGGTGTCAAACTCTCATAGTTGAGATCAGTGGTGCTGGAGGAACTTGTGTGAACAGACCCCACATGTTATACATGTATGTGCCTCTTCTCTCTAGACAGGCATGCTTTACAAAAGTATAGTCTACCAGCAGCACAAAATTTACCCTCACTTGGTCAGGCTAGTAGAAGCAAAGCCAGATCGGAGCCAAAAAACAGAAAGGTTCCAAACATATGTCCATAGAAAGCAATGACGTGGAAGAAGTAGCGACGTTTCGGCCTTTAGCATGAGGAAGGCCATAAAGGCAGAAACGTCGCTACTTCTTGTAATGGGCAATAAAGAAGCTTTTGTGTTTTTCGCACATCCGCTTATGCTGCCGGTCATTGCTTTCTATAGACAGGCATGCTTTGACACCTGTCTTGTAATGTGTATACCGATATTAAATTATATACCTAGGTATGGAATTGTGCCTCTTTTTTGTTTAAGTATGATTTCTTTCTTTGGAAAAATTCTCTAATAAAAATAAAATTATTAAAAAAACAAATAAATGAGGAGAGCTGGACAGAGGTATCAAAAGAAAAAAGCTATCATCAAAGACAGTAATATCAGAAATAAGTGAACCCTCTGTAGTCAATTTACATAGCTATATTCTGTCTCAGTGTCAATTATCATTACTTTCTAAAGGGCTTGGTTTTCTCCTAAATTTAATGTGAACACATTTAAGATTCTTGTGGACTTAAATACATTTGCCAGACTTTGACTCCAAAATGTCATTTTTCCAATGTATCTGATGCTAATGAGGAATCTGTGTCTTCTGCAACATAAGACATAGGGCAACACAATTTCATATTTCAAGATCAATGCAATTTGTCCCATCTACGGTCATATGAAAGTGACTCTAATCTGCAATTGAGGATAAGAAACAATAAAAGTCTCTTGTGGTGAGATAGAAAGAGAGGGAAACGTCGAGAGAGAGAGAAACGCGGTGAGATAGAAAGAGAGAGAAGAGGCAAGAGACAGAGAGAAGTGGTGAGAAAGAGAGACGTGGCATGAGAAATACATAAGTGGCGAGAGTGAGAAGTATCGAGAGAGACAGAAGCGGTTAGAGCGAAGCGGCAAGAGAGACAAAAAAGGTTGAGAGAAGTGGCAAGAGAAGGGGTGAGAGAGAGAGAGAGAAGCGGCAAGAGGGAGAGAGAAGTGGCGAGATAAAAAGAGAGAAAAGCATTGAGAGAGAGAAGTGGTGAGATAGAAAGAGAAAGAAGCGTCGAGAGAGACAGCAGCGGTGAGAAAGTCAGAAACAGCAAGAGAGAAGAAGCACAAGAGAGAAGTATTCAGAGATAGAGGGAAGCAGTAAGATAAATAGAGAGAAAAGCAGCAAGAGAGAAAGTGAAGTAGCAAGATAGAAAGAGAGAGAAGCAGCAAGAGAGAGAAGCGTCGAGAAAGACAGCAGCAGTGAGACAGAAGTGTCAAGGGAGAGAGAGAAGCAGTGACAGAGAGAGAAGTGGTAAGATAGATAGAGAGAGAAGTCGCAAGAGACAGAGAAAAGTTGTGAGATAGAGAAGCGGCATGAGAGTGTTAAAAGCAGCAAAAGAGAGAGAGAAGCATAGAGGACCACAGAAGCGTCAAAAGAGAAGCAGTATGAGAGAGATAGAATGGTAGAGAGAGAGAGAAGTGACGAGAGAGATGCAGTAAGATGGAATAGAGAGTATTGGCATGAGAGAGAAGTGTTGAGAGAAAGAGTAGTGGCAAGAGAAAGAAGCAGCAAAAGAGAGAAGCGGCAAGAAAGAGAAGCGGAAAGACAGAGAAAGAGAAATAGAAAGAGAGAGATATGGCAAAAGAGAAAGAGAAGCAGCGAGAGAGAAGCTGAGAGAGAGAAGTGGCAAGAGAAAGAGAGAAACTCGATGATAGAGAATGAAACTGCAAGAGAGAGAAGTGGTGAGAGAGACAGAGAATCGGCAGGAGAGACAGATAAGCAGTGAGAGAGAAGTGGCTAGAGAGAAGCGTAAAATGAGAGGAGCAGCAAGAGAGAGAGAGAAGCAGTAAGAAAGAAGCTACAAGAGAGAGAGAAGCATCAAGAGAAAGAGATCGGGTAAGAGAGACAGAGGTGACAAGAGAGAAAGAAGGGATGAGAGAGAGAGATAAGTGGCAAGAGATAGAGAGTAGAGATGAGCGAGCACCAAAATGCTCGGGTGCTCGTTACTCGGGACGAATTTATCGCGATGCTCGAGGGTTTGTTTCGAGTAACGAACCCCATTGAAGTCAATGGGCGACCGGAGCATTTTTGTATTTCGCCGATGCTCGCTAAGGTTTTCATGTGTGAAAATCTAGGCAATTCAAGAAAGTGATGGGAACGACACAGAAACGGATAGGGCAGGCGAGGGGCTACATGTTGGGCTGCATCTCAAGTTCACAGGTCCCACTATTAAGCCACAATACCGGCAAGAGTGCCCCCCCCCCCTCCCAACAACTTTTACTTCTGAAAAGCCCTCATTAGCATGGCATACCTTAGCTAAGCACCACACTAGCTACAACAAAGCACAATCACTGCCTGCATGACACTCCGCTGCCACTTCTCCTGGGTTACATGCTGCCCAACCCCCCTCCCCCCTGCACGACTCAGTGTCCACAGCACACACCAAACTGTCCCTGCGCAGCCTTCAGATGCCCTCATGCCACACCACCCTCATGTCTATTTATAAGTGCGTCTGCCATGATGAGGAGGAACTGCAGGCACACACTGCAGAGGGTTGGCACGGCTAGGCAGCGACCCTCTTTAAAAGTGGTGGGGCGATAGCCCACAATGCTGTACAGAAGCAATGAGAAATCCAATCCTGTGCCACCTCCATCAGGAGCTGCACACGTGGGCATAGCAATGGGGAACCTATGTGCCACACACTATTCATTCTGTCAAGGTGTCTGTATGCCCCAGTCAGACTGGTAATATGTACCTTAACAGTAACCGCGTTGGTGGTAATGTGGTGGTGACTGCGGACCTAGTAGCACGGTTGTATTTTGTTGGTTTTCGGAATGTGGCCAGGATTAAGTGGGCCGTGGCGGGGGGATGGTGGGGGGGCTCTTTTGTTGTGTCGGTAAAGGTGAAATTCTTGGACTGCCACCAGACGAACCAATGCAAAGGCATTTGCCAAGAATGTTTTCATTGTTGGAGGAGGAGGGGGATGTTTTTGAGGCACTACGTGTCCTCTCCACGTGTCCGTGGTTATATGCACCTTAACAGTAACCGCATTGGTGGTAATGTGGTGGTGACTGCGGACCTAGTAGCACGGTTGTATTTTGTTGGTTTTCGGAATGTGGCCAGGATTAAGTGGGCCGTGGCGGGGGGATGGTGGGGGGGCTCTCTTGTTGTGTCGGTAAAGGTGAAATTCTTGGACTGCCACCAGATGAACCAATGCAAAGGCATTTGCCAAGAATGTTTTCATTGTTGGAGGAGGAGGGGGATGTTTTTGAGGCACTACGTGTCCTCTCCACGTGTCCGTGGTTATATGCACCTTAACAGTAACCGCGTTGGTGGGAAATGGCCTCGCTGCCATCATGTCTTTGGGAAGCCTCTGTTTCCACACCCCAGAGACATACCATTAGCAGCGGTATAGGCAGAGCCCAGAATTCGTAACATTTCAGCCGTAGCATTAGGACAGGCCCCACTAACATATCACTAGCAGCATTATAGGGGGAGCACAGTATTAGTTCCATTTCAGTAATAGTAGCACTCAAGACAGGCCCCAGTAACAATTCCGAAGCAGCAGTATAGGAGGAGCATAGTCTAAGTTCCATTTAAGTAATAGTAGCAGCCTACACAGGCCCCAGGAACAATTCCGAAGCAGCAGTATAGTGGGAGCGCAGTCTTAGTTCCATTTCAGTAGCTGCAGTATAGCCAAGGCCCAAGTTACATTTATGTAGCTAAAGTGTAGGCCAACCCCACACACCTTTCTGTACCATGAGTGCAGGCGAAGAACATAGAAATTGCTATGATTACACTGTAGGTGAGGGCCCAAAAAAATTGGTGTACCAACAGTACTAATGTACCTCAGTAAAAATTGGCCATGCCCAACCAAGATGGCAGGTGAAACCCATTAATCGCTTTGGTTAATGTGGCTTAAGTGGTAACTAGGCCTGGAGGCAGCCCAGTTTAACCCCTTAGTGACCAAGCCTGTTTGCACCTTAATGACCAGGCCAAATTTTGCAAATCTGACATGTGTCACTTTAACATGGAAAAACACCAGAAAGGTTTTGCATTTCCAAGCGATTCTGACATTGTTTTTTCGCCACATGTTGTGCTTCATTTAGGCGGAAAAAATAGACCGATAGAAATTGTGTTTATTTATTAAAAGCGCCAAAATTGGGAAAATTTTGAAAAAATCGTCATTTTTTCACATTTCCAACTGCAATATCTTAAATATGTGCAAACATAATATAGAAATTTTTGCTAAGATTTATATTTCCACCCGTTTACTTTATTTTGGGTGCACATTGGAAAAACTTTCGTTTTTTTTTAACCATTTAGGAGACGTACAAATTTAACATTACTTTTTAGCATTTTGAGGAACACTTTGTTTTCCTATACCAAGCCAAGATTGGAAAGGCTCATGAGTGTCAGAATAATAGATACCCCCCCAAATGACCTCATTTTAAAAACTACACCCCTTAGTGTATTCACTGAGGGGTGTCATGAGTATTTTGACCCCACAGTTTTTTTCAGGAATTAATTCAATTTAGAGGAGAAAAAGTAAAATTTCATATTTTTGCAAATCTGTCATTTTAAAGACATATTTTTTTCCTATAGTTTACATGAAAATCAGGATTTACACCCCAAAATGGATACCCCTATTTCTCCCGTGTTCAGAAATATACCCATTGTGGCCCTATTGTTATATCTGAGTCCACAACGGGGCCCAAAATGAAAGGAGTAGTCAGTGTCTTTCAAAACAGAAATTTTGCTTGAAGTCCTTTTAGGCCCCATAGCACACATGTAGAGTTCTTGAGCGCCCAAAACCATAGAAAACCCCCACAAATGACCACATTTTGAAATCTAGACCCCTTAAGGAATTTATCTAGGGGTGTACTGCATATTTTGACCCCACAGTTTTTGAATGAATTCAAACCAAGCAAAAGGAAAAAATTGTGATTTTCGTTTTTTCGGCAATTCTGTCATTTTAAAAACAGCTTTTTTTGTACAGCACACATATGAAGGAAGACTTGCACCCAAAAATGGATACCCCTGTTTGTCCCGTGTTCAGAGACATACCCATTGTGGCCCTAATCTTATGTCTGGATACACAACGGAGCCCAAAATGAAAGGAGCGACCGGTGGCTTTCGGAATACAAATTTTGCTTCAAGTCCTTTTAGGCCCCATTGCCCACTTGTAGAGTTCTTGAGCGCCCAAAACCATAGAGAACCCCCACAAATGACCCCATTTTGAAAACTAGACTCCTTAACGAATTTATCTAGGGGTGTACTGCGTATTTTGACCCCACAGTTTTTGAATAAATTCAAGCTAAGCAAAAGGAAAAAATTTGGATTTTTGCTTTTTTGGCAATTCTGTCATTTTAAAAACAGCTTTTTTTGTACAGCACACATATGAAGGAAGACTTACACCCCAAAATGGATAACCCTGTTTGTACTGTTTTCAGAAATATACCCATTGTGGCCCTAATCTTATGTCCGCATGCACAACGGGGCCCAAAATAAAAGGAGTAATCGGTGGCTTTCAGAACATAGATTTTGCTTGAAGTCCTTTTAGGCCCCATTGCCCACTTGTAGAGTTCTTGAGCGCCCAAAACCATATAGAACCCCCACAAATGACCCCATTTTGAAAACTAGACTCCTTAACGAATTTATCTAGGGATGTACTGCATATTTTGACCCCACAGTTTTGAATAAATTCAAGCAAAGCAAAAGGAAAAAAATAGGATTTTCATTTTTTGGGCTATTGTGTCAATTTAAAAACAATTTTTCTTGTACAGCACACATATAAATGAAGGCTTTCACCCCAAAATGGATACCCCTGTTTGTCCCGTGTTCAGAAAAATACCCATTGTGGCCCTAATAGACTTACAGGACCCATGGCTAGGCCTACAATGAAAGGAATACCCGTTGGATTTCAGGGTACCACTGAATAAATTTCAGGCCCCATTGCCCACTTATAGAGGCATTGAGCGGCCAAAACTATAAAGAACCCCCTCAAATGACCCCATTTTGAAAACTAGACCCCTTAACGAATTCATCTAGGGGTGTACTGCGTATTTTGACCCCACAGTATTTGAATGAATCTAAGCAAAGCAGAAGGAAAAAGTTACGATTTTCAATTTTTTTGGCAATTTTTTCAATTTAAAAACATTTTTTTTGTACAGTGCACATAGGAATGAAGACGTTCACCCCAAAATGGATACCCCCGTTTGTCCCGAGTTCAGAAACATACCCATTGTGGCCCTAATCTACTTACAGGACGCATGGCAAGGCCTATAAAGGAGGGAACACCTGTTGGATTTTAGGGCACAACTGAATAAATTCCAGGCCCCATTGCTTATTTGTACAGAATAAAGATTGACTCCCTAAAAATCCCCCCCCCCCCTCCGCGCCCTTTTTGGCGTTCGCAAATCTTAGATAAAAGTAAAAATGTGAACTGTGTAGTATTTCCGAAGACAGGGGTAATTACGGAGGCTGGTTGGAATGGGCCCATGGGGCAATAAAACCGGGTATCCCCCCCCCCCCTCCTCTCATGCTTTTTGGGGGTATTTCGTGACCTCAGTGGTGGGTATGGGGTGTAAAAAGTGGCGTTCCGTGAGTCTCCGTAAGCTTGATGAGGTGCGGCGGTCTCACACAGAAGGCGCTCAACAAGGTGCTCCTGGAACTGCAGGAAGGCGAGCGTTCCCGGGGCTTCTTGCAAAATACGTATCACAGGTAGCTGTCTGAATAACGCCGGGCTCACGCGGGTGCAGGCGGAATCCTCTTGCGGAGGCCCACAGAGGATCCCATCTGTGAGCCCGGCTGTGACCCTGCGTACGGCTGCGTAATGTACTGCGCATAACTGCCTACTCACACAGGCGGTCATGCACAGTACACCTTTGTTTGTATTTCCCGCACCATCGCTTAGCGATGACGCGGGTACCCGCAGCCCGTATACAACGTAGTTGCGTATGGGCAGCGGGTATATCCACGACCATGGAGCACAATGGGCTCTACGTTGCAAATATCCGCAGTAAAATAGAACCTGCTGCGTTCTCTTTTCTGCGAGTGGATTACACAATTCCAACCCGCTAATGTGAGCGGAATTGTGTAATCCAATGCGATTGATCTGCGTATTACCGCGGATCAGACGCATGCGGCATCCGTAATTCCTATGCGGTCATGTGAGACCGGCCTAAGGTAGATCGCTACCTTTTTATCACGTGACCGAGGACCGTTCAACGAGGCCACCCGTCACTGCTCCAGGCTCTCTGTGACCGTTGGTCGCTGGGAGCAAGGAGATTTTAAATTTCCTGGGCTCCCCGACTGCTGCGCATGTGTCCGGCTTTTTACCGGCAATCGCATGTGCAGAATTCGGGAAGGTCTACGGAGGAAGATCGCGTCGGGGTTCAAATACGCAGGCCTCCGGTAAAAAGTTTCATCTCCTCTCACCGATCGCATCAGTGAGGGGAGATGAAACTTCAAATTTTTTTTTTTACTTTTACGTGATCGCCATTATTGGATAATGGCGAACACGTGACCAGGAACCGCTCACTGCGGACCCCCATTAAATCTCCATGCTCTTGGCTACGTTTTGTAGCCAGGAGCAGGGAGAATTTAAATTATCCTGGCAATCCACAGCTTTTGCGCATGCGCCCGCCATTTTGGCGACAGGCGTGTATGCAGAAGCTGTGGTAAGGTCCGCGGATAAATCTGGGGTCCTTAGGTACGTACTTTCATCCTCCCTCACGGGTATGATCCATGAGGGGAGATGAAACGTACGCTTTTTAAACTTTTAAAAACTTTTTTTTACTTTTTTTTTTTTTAACTTTTTTACACTTTTTTTTCACTTTACATGATCACTGTCATCCATTGGATGACAGTGATCATGTCCCCGGTATAATCTCTCTGCTCCTAGCTACACATGGCAGCCAAAAGCAGAGGGATTTTAAATTTCCCGGGGCTCGAGCCCGTCTGCGCACGCGCCCGATGTCAATCATCGGGCGCGCATGCGCAGACGGGGATTCGGGTCCCGGGACATCGGGACACCGCTGAGGACTGGGGGTGAGTATTTTCACCTCCCCTCATGGATCCGATCCATGAGGGGAGGTGAAACTGACTTTTTTAAAACTTTTTTTTAACTTTTTCGCGATCGCGCTATCCATTGGATAACGACGATCGCGGTACCGGGGACCGCTCACCGCAGTCCCCGCCGACATCTCCTGCCTCCCGGCTACCTACAGGAGCCGGGAGCCAGGAGATTTTAAATGTCCCGCGCCGCTGGGCCTTCTGCGCATGCGGCTGACGTAATGCCGCCTGGCGCGCATGCGCAGAAGACCGGCTTCGGGCCCCGGAGCGGCAGGAGAGCGGGGAGCAGCGTGCCGGACCTCGGTGAGTAATTTCAGCTGCTCCGATGGATCCGATCCATCAGGACAGCTGAATCTTTAACTTTTGTGTACTTTTATTTACTTTTTTGCTATCGGCTCTATCCATTGCATAGCGCCGATCGCAATGCCGGGGGGGGGTGTCCGAACAGCCCGGGATGACAGCTCCATGCTGTCAGCTATCTGCGGACACCGACAGCATGGAGCTGTCACGTCCACAGCCCGAGGGGCATTATTCTCTGCAGGAAGCATGTTTTTACGTCCTCAGAGAATAAGGCCCACTTCGGGAGGACGTAAAAACACTATGGGCTGGTCGTTAAGGGGTTAACGAAAAATTGGTTCAAGTTAAAGTTCCAACGCTTTTAAGAGCATTGAAACGTATAAAAATTTTTAAGAAAAATTATATGAGTGAGCCTTGTGGCCCTAAGAAAAATTGCCCGTTCAGCGTGATTACGTGAGGTTTCAGGAGGAGGAGCAGGAGGAGGAGGAGGAATATTATACACAGATTGATGAAGCAGAAATGTCCCCGTTTTGGATGGTGAGAGAGAACTATGCTTCCATCCGCGGGTGCAGCCTACGTATTGCTTAGGTATCGCTGCTGTCCGCTGGTGGAGAAGAGAAGTCTGGGGAAATCCAGGCTTTGTTAATCTTGATGAGTGTTAGCCTGTCGGCACTGTCGGTTGACAGGCGGGTACGCTTATCTGTGATGATTCCCCCAGCCGCACTAAACACCCTCTCCGACAAGACGCTAGCCGCAGGACAAGCAAGCACCTCCAGGGCATACAGCGCTAGTTCAGGCCACGTGTCCAGCTTCGACACCCAGTAGTTGTAGGTGGCAGAGGCGTCACGGAGGACGGTCGTGCGATCGGCTACGTACTCCCTCACCATCCTTTTACAGTGCTCCCGCCGACTCAGCCTTGACTGGGGAGCGGTGACACAGTCTTGCTGGGGAGCCATAAAGCTGTCCTGGCCCTTAAAGACTGTTGCACTGCCTGGGCTGTACATGCTGCTCGATCTCCGCACCTCCCCTGCTACCTGGCGCTCGGAACTGCGCCTTCTGCCACTAGCGCTGTCGGATGGGAATTTTACCATCAGCTTGTCCGCCAGGGTCCTGTGGTAAAGCAACACTCTCAAACCCCTTTCCTCTTCGGGAATGAGAGTGGGAAGGTTCTCCTTATAGCGTGGGTCGAGCAGTGTGTACACCCAGTAATCCGTAGTGGCCAGAATGCGTGTAACGCGAGGGTCACGAGAAAGGCATCCTAACATGAAGTCAGCCATGTGTGCCAGGGTACCTGTACGCAACACATGGCTGTCCGCACTAGGAAGATCACTTTCAGGATCCTCCTCCTCCTCCTCCTCCTCAGGCCATACACGCTGAAATGATGACAGGCAAGCAGCATGGGTACCGTCAGCAGTGGGCCAAGCTGTCTCTTCCCCCTCCTCCTCATCCTCCTGAACGCGCTGAGATATAGACAGGAGGGTGCTCTGACTATCCAGCGACATACTGTCTTCCCCCGGCTCTGTTTCCGAGCGCAAAGCGGCTGCCTTTATGGTTTGCAGGGAACTTCTCAAGATGCATAGCAGAGGAATGGTGACGCTAATGATTGCAGCATCGCCGCTCACCACCTGGGTAGACTGCTCAAAGTTTCGAAGGACCTGGCAGATGTCTGCCAACCAGGCCCACTCTTCTGAAAATAATTGAGGAGGCTGACTCCCACTGCGCCGCCCATGTTGGAGTTGGTATTCCACTATAGCTCTACGCTGCTCATAGAGCCTAGCCAACATGTGGAGCATAGAGTTCCACCGTGTGGGCACGTCGCACAGCAGTCGGTGCACTGGCAGATTAAACCGATGTTGCAGGGTGCGCAGGGTGGCAGCGTCCGTGTGGGACTTGCGGAAATGTGCGCAGAGCCGGCGCACCTTTACGAGCAGGTCTGACAAGCGTGGGTAGCTTTTCAGAAAGTGCTGAACCACCAAATTAAAGATGTGGGCCAGACATGGCACGTGCGTGAGGCTGCCGAGCTGCAGAGCCGCCACCAGGTTACGGCCGTTGTCACACACGACCATGCCCGGTTGGAGGCTCAGCGGCGCAAGCCAACGGTCGGTCTGCTCTGTCAGACCCTGCAGCAGTTCGTGGGCCGTGGGCCTCCTATCTCCTAAGCTGAGTAGTTTGAGCACGCCCTGCTGACGCTTGCCCACCGCTGTGCTGCCACGCCGCGACACCGACTGCTGGCGACGTCCTGCTGCTGCTGACACATCTAGATTGCGAGACAGAGGTTGAGGAGGAGGAGGAGGAGGAGGAGGAGTGTGCTTTAGTGGAGGAAGCATACACCGCCGAACATACCACCACCGAGCTGGGGCCCGCAATTCTGGGGGTGGGTAGGACGTGAGCGGTCCCAGGCTCTGACTCTGTCCCAGCCTCCACTAAATTCACCCAATGTGCCGTCAGGGAGATGTAGTGGCCCTGCCCGCCTGTGCTTGTCCACGTGTCCGTAGTTAAGTGGACCTTGCCACTAACCGCATTGGTGAGGGCGCGTACAATGTTGCGGGAGACGTGGTCGTGCAGGGCTGGGACGGCACATCGGGAAAAGTAGTGGCGACTGGGAACTGAGTAGCGCGGGGCCGCCGCCGCCATCATAGCTTTGAAAGCCTCCGTTTCCACAACCCTATACGGCAGCATCTCAAGGCTGATAAATTTGGCTATGTGGACGGTTAACGATTGAGCGTGCGGGTGCGTGGCGGCGTACTTGCGCTTGTGCTCCAACACTTGCGCTAGCGACGGCTGGACTGTGCGGTGCGAGACATTGGTGGATGGGGCCGAGGACAGCGGAGGTGAGGGTGTGGGTGCAGGCCAGGAGACGGTAGTGCCTGCGTCCTGAGAGGGGGGTTGGATCTCAGTGGCAGGTTGGGGCACAGGGGGAGAGGCAGCGGTGCAAACCGGAGGCGGTGAACGGCCTTCGTCCCACCTTGTGGGGTGCTTGGCCATCATATGTCTGCGCATGCTGGTGGTGGTGAGGCTGTTGGTGGTGGCTTCCCGGCTGATCTTGGCGCGACAAAGGTTGCACACCACTGTTCGTCGGTCGTCAGGCGTCTCTGTGAAAAACTGCCAGACCTTAGAGCACCTCGGCCTCTGCAGGGTGGCATGGCGCGAGGGTGCGCTTTGGGAAACAGTTGGTGGATTATTCGGTCTGGCCCTGCCTCCACCCCTGGCCACCGCACTGCCTCTTGCAACCTGCCCTGCTGCTGCCCTTGCCTGCCCCTCTGAAGACCTGTCCTGAGTAGGCATTGCACACCAGGTGGGGTCAGTCACCTCATTGTCCTGCTGCTCTTCCTCCGAATCCTCTGTGCGCTCCTCCCTCGGACTTACTGCCCTTACTACTACCTCACTGCAAGAAAACTGTGTCTCATCGTCATCGTCCTCCTCACCCACTGAAAGGTCTTGAGACAGTCCCCAGCCTCATCCCCCGGACCCCGGGAACTTTCCAATGGTTGTGCATCAGTGACGATAAACTCCTCTGGTGGGAGAGGAACCACTGCTGCCCAATCTAAGCAGGGGCCTGTAAGGAGAATTTATGTGTTTATCAAAGAGAAGACGATCCCAGATCCCGTGCAAAAGTCTGGGCCAAGGAGAAATACATATCACACCAGCCTGTGCTGTATCAGATGATTTCTAATTTATTCTAAGGCGTATTTGGTTTTTATACTATAAATGACATCACAGCAAAAGTATATACACCTCCAAGATTAATAATAATACATGATAGGCTAAAACAAAAAATGATTAACATAAGTTACACCTCCTTAAGTGTATCTATTACATACAATAAGATCGTCATAAATTCAGGAGAAAGGAAGGCCTGGGAAGGCACCATACAGTCTACTTCTCCCTGTATATGTTATTCTATAAACATACATGAGTGATTTAGTAGACTGTCTTATCTTCTAATCTTTCTTCCTCAGAAGACATGCAGGCCTATAGAAGGGTTTCATTTAACCCCTGCACTGCTATATATTCCTAGTCTACAATGCAATATAGAATAATTAACTGATACATTGATCTACAATTTTCTTAACAGGGCCCGAGAACAGTTCCTGGGAGTCTTCCCGCTCCTGAGCATGTGTCATTGTAGTGGAGTGAGGAGGCTGGGAGGAAGGAGGAGCAGCAGACAGAGGATTTGGATTTGCAGCACTGGACGGCGCAGAACTCTGGGTGGATGATAGCTTGCTCGAAGCACTTTCTGCCATCCACGACAGGACCTGCTCACACTGCTCATTTTCTAATAAAGGTCTCCCGCGTGGACCCATTAATTGGGCGATGAATGTGGGGACGCCAGAAACGTGCCTCTCTCCTAATTGCGCAGCAGTCGGCTGCGACACACCTGGATCAGGAGATCGGCCTGTGCCCACACCCTCACTTGGGCCTACGCGTCCTCGGCCACGTCCACGTCCTCTAGGCCTACCCCTACCCCTCAGCATGCTGTATTACCAGTGATTTCCAAGCCAGGAAAAAAATTGGCGCAAGCCTGCAGCCAAAATAGAATTTTTTCCCTTGTTTTTCAAAGGACAAGCCACACTGCGTGTATTCAATGAATACTACTAAGTTTAATAACTGTGTTGTGGCCCTGCAAATGTGTCAGAGAACTGCAGTGATGCAAAGTTATTCGCTACAGCAGATCAGGGATTTCCCATGCAGGAAAAAAATTGGCGCAAGCCTGCAGTCAAAATAGAATTTTTCCCCTTGTTTTTCAAAGGACAAGCCACACTGCGTGTATTCAATGAATACTACTAAGTTTAATAACTGTGTTGTGGCCCAGCAAATGTGTCAGAGAACTGCAGTGATGCAAAGTTATTCGCTACAGCAGATCAGGGATTTCCCATGCAGGAAAAAAATTGGCGCAAACCTGCAGCCAAAATAGAATTTTTCCCCTTGTTTTTCAAAGGACAAGCCACACTGCGTGTATTCAATGAATACTACTAAGTTTAATAACTGTGTTGTGGCCCAGCAAATGTGTCACAGAACTGCAGTGATGCAAAGTTATTCGCTACAGCAGATCAGGGATTTCCCATGCAGGAAAAAATTGGCGCAAACCTGCAGCCAAAATAGAATTTTTTCCCTTGTTTTTCAAAGGACAAGCCACACTGCGTGTATTCAATGAATACTACTAAGTTTAATAACTGTGTTGTGGCCCTGCAAATGTGTCACAGAACTGCAGTGATGCAAAGTTATTCGCTACAGCAGATCAGGGATTTCCCATGCAGGAAAAAAATTGGCGCAAGCCTGCAGTAAAACGTAGCTGGCTGCGTCTGATTTTTTTTTAACGTTCTGCACGAAGCACACACGTACCCAGAGCCCTGAGGACTGTCAGAGGCAGGCGAAATAGAATTTTTTCCCTTGTTTTTCAAAGGAAAAGCCACACTGCATCTATTCAATGAATAATGTATGTCTTCTGGCCCTGCCTACACAATTCTATCCCTGTAGTATTAATGCCGGGTGCAATGGTCTGCACAGCCGGTTTTGAGAAAAAAAAAAAATATGCAACACTGCTAACAGCAGCCTGGACACTACTGCACACGGATAGATGTGGCCCTAGAAAGGACCGTTGGGGTTCTTGAAGCCTACACTCACTGCTAACACTCTCCCTGCCTAACCACCACTTCTGTCCCTATTGCAGGGCGCAATGCTCTGCAGATCCAATTTTGAAAAAAAAAAAAAAAATACAGTGCTAACACAGTACTGCACACTATTAGATGTGGCCCTGAGAAGGACCGCTGGGGTTCTTGAAGCCTACACTAACTCCTAACGCTCTCCCTACAGCAGCTCCAGCACAATAGCACTTTCCCTCAGCTAACTCACAAGGCATCTGAGCCGAGCCGCGGGAGGGGCCGATTTTTATACTCGGGTGACATCAGATCTCCCCAGCCACTCACAGCAGGGGGGTGGTATAGGGCTTGATCGTCACAGGGGGAAGTTGTAATGCCTTCCCTGTCTTTCAATTGGCCAGAAAAGCGCGCTAACGTCTCAGAGAGGAAACTGAAAGTAACCAGAACATCGCGTGGTACTCGTTACGAGTACCGAGCATCCCGAACACGCTAATATTCGCCCGAGTATCAAGCTCGGACGAGTACGTTCGCTCATCTCTAATAGAGAGAAGTTGTGAAAGAGAGAAGCAGCAAAAGAGAGAGAAGCAGTGAGAAAGAGAAGTGACGCGAGAGACAGAGAAGCTGAGAGAGAGATATCTGCTCCAAATACAAAGTAACACTGAATAATCATCTAACCAAGCAGATTTAGAAGTTCACAAAAACTATATTCTCAAACATTTTATGTTCGCGTAGCAAGAGATAGAGAAGTGTCAAGAGAGAGAGAGAAGTGTCGAGAGAAAGAAAGAGAAGCCGGAATAGAGAGAAAGAACTAGAAAGAGAGAGGCGTGTCAAAAGAGAAAGAAGCAATGAGAAAGAGAGAGAGGAATAGCGAGAGAAAGAGAGAAGCGTTCAGAGAAAAAGAGAGAAGCAGCAAGAGAGCGAGAGAAGCGGTGAGAAAGAGAGAGCAGCAGCGAGTGAGAGAGAAGCATCGAGAGAAAGAAGCAGTGAGGGAGAAGCTGCGAGCGAGAGAGAGCATTGGCAAGAGAAAGACAACCGGCAAGATAGACAGAAGTGACAAGAGAGAAAGAAGCGACGTGAGAGAGAGTAGTGGCAAGAGAGAGAGAAGCGGTGAGATAGAAAGAAAAAAGAAGCAGTGAAAGAGAGAAGTGGCAAGAGAGAGAGAAATGGTGAGAGAGAGAAGCAGTGTGAGAGGGAGAGAAGCGGCAAGAGAGAGAAGTGTTGAGAGATGGAAGCAGTGGGAGAGAAGTGGCATGAGAGAGAAGCATCTAGACAGATAGAAGCAGGGAGATAGAAAGAGAGAGAAGCGGCAAGAGACAAATAGAAGTGGTGAGACAGAGAAGTGGTGTTAGAGAGAGAAGGGTCAAGAGAGACAGAAGTGGCAAGAGAGGGAGAAGCGGCAGGAGAAAGCAGTGAGAAGGAGGGAGAAGCGGGGTGAAAAAGAAGCAGTGAGTGAGAGAGAAGTGACGAAATAGAGAAGCAGCAAGAGAGAGAAGTGGCAAGAGAGAGAAGCGGTGAGAGAAAGGTGGCGAGAGAGAGCAGCATCAAGGGAGAGAGAAGCGGCGAGAAAGAAGCAGAAAGAGAGAGAAGAGACAAGAGAGAGAAGTGGCAAGAGAAAGAAGCAGTGAGAAGGTAGCTGTAAGCGAGAGAGAGAAGTGGCAAGAGAAAGAGAACCAGCAAGAGAGATAGAAGCGGTGAGAGAGACAGAAGCAGTCAAAGAGACAGAAGTGGTTAGAGATCTCTGCTCCAAATGCAAAGTGACACGCTGAATAATCACTAGAGATGAGTGAGCACACTCGTCCAAACTTGATGCTCGTTCGAGCATAAGAGTGTTCGAGATGCTCGTTACTCAAGACGAGCACCACGAGGTACTCGAGTCAATTCCATTTCCTTCCCTGCATGTTTAGTGCCATTTTCTGGCCAATAGACATGCAGGGAAGGCATTACAACTTCCTCCTGTGACGTTGCAGCCCTATCCCACCCCCCTGCAGTGAGTGGCTGGAGAGATCAAGTGACCGCCAAGTACTTAAAGCAGTCCCGCCCGCGGCTCGCCTCAGACACACACTGGGAGAGTATAGGGAAAGTGCTGCTGCTATAGGGAAAGTGTTAGTGTAGGATCCTGTCTACAAGAGCCCCAACGGTCCTTCTTAGGGCCACATCTGACTGTGTGCATAACTGTGTGGCTGACTGGGAGCAGTTTTGCACAATTTTTTTTTAAATCTCGGGCTGTGCAGGCTATTACAGCTATAGTGTTCTAAGTCTGCAGTCTGTAATACAGAGTATATGAAAAGTGCTGCTGAGATAGGGACAGTGGTAGTGTAGGATCCTGTCTACAAGAACCCCAATGGTCCTTCTTAGGGCTACCTCTGACCGTCTGCATTTTACAGGGTGTCTGGTGGGAGTTGTAGTGCATGACTATTGCACAGCTGGCTCTTTAATTTTTTTCTGGCTGGAGTTTGCGTTACAGTACTGCTCTCAGCGTCAAAGTGTACACCAATAATTCCATAATGATGCACACCGGTCTGTGTCTGCAGTAAATTTAACGCACAGCGTACGGCCACTGATAGAGGGAAAGTCATATACACACTATATAACCTGTATTCCTTTAAAAAAAATAAAAAAGCTCCTTCGTTGGGCTACCTCTGACCGTCTGCATTTTACAGGGTGTCTGGTGGGAGTTGTAGTGCATCACTATTGTACAGCTAGGCCTGTTAGCAACCTTCCGTATCATTTTTTTCTGGCTGGAGTTTGCTTTATAATACCGCTCTCAGCGTCAAAGTGTACGCCACTAATTCCATAATTATTTACACCGGTCTGTGTCTGCAGTGAACTTAACGCACAGTGTACGGCCACAACCACTGATAGAGGGAAAGTGATATACACACTATAAAGCTTGTATTCTTTTTCAAAATTTTTTTTAAAAAGTTCCTTTGTTGGGCTACCACTGACCGTCTGCATTTTACAGTCTGTCTGGTGGGAGTTGTAGTGCATCACTATTGCACAGCTAGGCCTGTTTGCACCCTTCCGCATAATTTTTTTCTGGCTGGAGTTTGCGTTACAATACCGCTCTCAGCGTCAAAGTGTACGCCACTAATTCCATAATTATTTACTCAGGTCTGTGTGTGCAGTGTACTTGACGCACAGCGTACGACCAACACAGACACTTATGGAGGGAAAGTGATATTCACACTATATAGCCTGTATTCTTTTTCAAAAAAAAAAAAAGCTCCTTCGTTGGGCTGCATCTGACTGTTTGCATTTAACAGGGTGTCTGGTGGGAGTTGTAGTGCATCACTATTGCACAGCTGGGCCTGTTTGCGGCCTTCCTTACAATTTTTTTCTGCCTGGAGTTTGCGTTACAATACCACTCTCAGTGTGAAAGGGCACGCAAATAATTCCATATTTACCTAAACCGGTCTGTGTCTGCAGTGAATTTGACGCACAGCGTACGGCCAACGCAGCCACTTATAAAGGGAAAGTGATATTCACACTATACAGCCTGTATTCTTTAAAAAAAAAAAAAAAAACTCCTTCGTTGGGCTGCATCTAAACGTTTGCATTTAGCAGGGTGTCTGGTGGGAGTTGTAGTGCATCACTATTGCACAGCTAGGCCTGTTTGCAGCCTTACAACTTTTTTTCTGCCTGGAGTATGCATTACAATACCGCTCTCAGCGTGAAAGTGTACACAAATAATTCCATAATAACTTAAACCGGCCTGTGTCTGCAGTGAGTTTGACGCACAGCGCGCCGCCAGCACAGCCACTGATAGAGGGAAAGTGATATTCACACTATACAGCCTGTATTCTTTTTCAAAAAAAAAAAGCTCATTCGTTGGGCTACCTCTGACTGTCTGCATTTTACTGGGTGTCTGATGGGAGTTTTAGTGCATCACTATTGCACAGCTAGGCTTATTTGCAGCCTTCCGTATTCTTTGTTTCTGCCTGAGTTAGCGTTACAATACCGCTCTCAGCGTGAAAGTGTACGCAAATAATTTATTAATTATTTACACCGCTCTGTGCCTGCTCTATTCGTAATTCACCATGCTGAGGGGTAGGGGTCGAGGACTTGGACGTGGGCGAGGACGTGGAGGTCCAAGTGAGGGTGTGGACACAGGCCGAGTTCCTGGTCCAGGTGAATCACAGTCGGCTGCTGCGGGATTAGGAGAGAGGCAAGTTTCTGGGTTCCCAGCTTCATATCACAATTTATGGGTCCACGTCGTAGACCTTTATTACAAACAGGGCAGTGTGAGCAGGTCCTGTCGTGGATGGCAGAAAATGCATCCAGTAATGTATCGACCATCCAGTCTTCTACGCAGTCTACTGCTGCAACTCTGAATCCTCTGGCTGCTGCTCCTCCTTCCTCCCAGCCTCCTCACTCCATGAAAATGACACACTCTAATGAGCAGGCAGACTCCCAGGAACTGTTCTCGGGTCCCTGCTTTGATTGGGGAAAATGGTTCCTCTCTCACCTGAGAAGTTTGTTGTGACCGATGCCCAACCTTTGAAAAGTTCCTGGGGTCCGGGTGATGAG